>NW_008352325.1:626512-638169 GCF_000622305.1 Nannospalax galili | reverse complement strand
CTGGCAGTGAAAACACTACCATATATACATATGAGTTTGGGGGGGGGGTGTAAGTGTCAAATTTTCACTTGACTCTTGATACCAACCTAACCACTAGACATGTCAAAAACTACGGAAGTCCTATGTACTCCACGTTCAGGCATTTCTTCAATACAACTACCTCCAAACACAGCTATTTTGGACAGCATCAGCAAAAGCAATTTTGAATTATTTACCTTTAACACCCATTCTGCTATGTTAGGTGACTTACCTTTAACACCTATTCTGCTATGTTGGGTGTCAATCTGTTGACATCAGATTCAGTTATTCATGGAAGAGGTAGTTCATCAATGTTTCATTTAGTAAAACAACTTTATGAGATGTTATATAAGATATATTTCATCTGTTGAAAGTGCACAATCCAGTGAGTGCTGGTATCAAGACAGAGCGTACAACCCTCACCATGTTCCAATTTTAGAACATTTCCATCATCCTCCAAAGAAACCTCGTGCCCAGGGCCTGTCAATCTTGACAAATGGTTTTCCCAAAATAAAATGCCTTTGCCAAGTCAGTTTTGTTCCCAGTCTTTGATCCCGTATTCCCACATCAAGGAGGTAGCTTGGCCTTAAGGTGAAGGACACTAGCTCTACAATTTCTGCAGATGAGCAGCTATGTGACCTTGTGGAAGACATTAAGCCCCTCAGTAACCTTAAGGGCAGGGCCTTTGTGGCGACTTAAGTGTGATCACGTCCATAAGCTCTCCACAGCAAATGTCAGCTGTTGTTTTCGCCACAACTACTGCTGCACCCTCTGCTCTCTCTTCCATCTCCATCTTCACCACCACTGGTCTCCCCTCTACAACCTTAACCATCACCTCCCACTGCCACCTTCACCATCACTCATTCTCTACAATCTCAACTATCACCTCCTCCACTGTCACATCTACCTTCTCCACCACCACCTTCACCATCACCTTCCCTACACAACCTCTATCACCACCTCCTCCCACTCTATTCCCTCTACCATCACCTCTACTGCTACTTTCTCTACAACCTCCAAATCTACCACCACCTTCACCATCATCTCCCCTCTATGACCTCCATCATCACTTTTCCTTCACTACCTCGTCACCTTCTCTACCATTATCTCCTCCCCATTTACAACCATCACCACCACTCTACCTCTCCCATTATCTGCACCTCTCCCACCATTTCTACCTCCATGTCCTCCAGTCCCTTCCTATCTCCTCCATCTCTACTTCCACCAACACTCCTCCTTCTACAGCACTGCCATCCCCTCCTCCACTCCCATTGTCTCTTCTATGTCCACCTTCTACAATGCTTCCACTTCTATGTCCTCTACTACATATAATCCCTTCCACCTCCTCCACTTCCATCATAACTGCCCACAAACTCTATGGTAACTTCAGTCAGGCAACTGCAAGTTCTACTTGCAGAATCTGTACCCATAAATATCCATGCAATAATGCCAACAACTATAGCTGTTAAAGTACTACAAAACTATCAGCTAAGGTACAAATTAGGGCATGATTGTAACTTGAAAAACAACATAGTTCTCAAATGAATAAAATGTATTTTGATTCTGGCCTCAGGAAATTCTGGCCCCATAATTTAAAGTTTTGGAAATGGGGAAACGATTCTAGATTTTGCTCTCTGAACATTTTCCCCTATCACTTGCCCCTTCTCAGACACAAAAAATTACTGTATACACTGAGCTCCAGGGAACTTCAAAGAACCAGGCTAAAAGGTCACTATCATTCCATATGGCTGAGGGACTCCAGAGCCATCCTGCTACAAATGAACTTAGAGACCCCAAATAAAAAGGAGCAAGGCGCTAGTGAACAAAAGGCCAAAGTGGCACACTAACATGTGCAGAGCTTCAAAGTTGGAAAGCCAGAGTTGGACATGTTGGTATGATGTGGGGGCAATCTCCAAGCAGCTCAGAACTTCAGCTGCCTTGTCTAAAATGGGGATTGCCACCCTGGGCCTCTTTAGTGGGGCTCACAATTGTAGACACTGAAGTCAAGACAAATCCAGATTCTTCAGCTTCAATCTTTGTGTTTTCTCTCTTGGTTCTACAACTCCTGTAACATCTATAATAAAACAACTGCACCAAACCACATATAATTAGAATTAACCTGATGGGATAGCCTTCTGAGCAAAGTACGAGGCATGTAACACACCCATACTCTACCCCTTGTCAGCAGAACGAAGACATGAACCCCTTCCTTGAACTTGCTCAATAAGAATCTCAGAACTTGGGAGAGGGTTCTCACTGTCCTGGCTGACTGGAAAAGGCCTCAGGGTTTAGTATGATGTAATACTTGGTAGTGCTTCTTCCTCACCTCTAAGTCCCTACAGAGGGCAGAGGGCCAAGGGTAAATGGCAGCCCATGGCCAAGAACCCAGAGGCAGAATGAGGTCAGCTTAGAGCACCAGCCTGGGTCCCCACAGCATACCTGAACCAGGTAATAGTTCCTCAGAGGGCAGATGTGAGACAGAGCACGCTGAAGGGCATGGCTAGCAGGTCAAGGTAATGACAACTTAAGATGAAGTTGAGATATGTTGTGGTTTGAGTATAAAATGCCTTCTCATAGTTTCATGTGTTTGTACATTTGGTCCCTAGGTCATGGTGACGTTTGGAAAAGTTACAAAACCTTTAGGAAGTTGAGCTGTGCTGAAGGAAGACATTTTACAGTCAGATCCCACTTCCTATTCTCTTTCCCTACTTCCAGTGTGTGGATGAAATGTGACCATGCTGCTTTCTGACCATGGCTACTGGGCCACAATGGACTGAATTTCCCTGGGAATGTAAGCCAAAAGAAACCCTTTCTCCTGTAAGCTGCTTTTGTCAGAGTGTTTTATCACAGCAACCGAAAAGTAACTGAAACAAGATTTATCTGTCTTCTGTGGAGCTTTGAGTAGGGGCTAATTAAAAAAAAAATGTTCATATCCCAAATCTCAGGGCATGACAAACTCAGTCCTTTTGTCAAAGAGCTACTTTTGTTTGTAAGACAAAACTGCTGGCCTTCATGGGAGGAAGGATGGTTGGGTCACTCAGTGTGAGCCACAAAAGAAGGTTCTCATCTTTCACATATGAAAAGTCTTATTGTGACATGAATCAAATGTTTATAAACTACCAGTGTGGCAGACTAAATGATTGAGCTAATACTTTACCATCTGGACCTATTTACTCACCTATAAAACAGGCTCTGGAAAACATGACCACTGTGCTGGACAGCTTTAGTGTCAACTCAACACAGCTGGGAGCCTCAACTGGGGCATTACATCCATCGAACTGGCCTGTGGCCATGTCTGTGGGGCATTTTCTTGATTGATGTGTGATGTGGGAGGGCCCAGACCACTGTGGGTGGTGCCATACCTGGGCAGGTGGGCCTGCGTTACATATGAAAGCAGGCTGAGCAGGAGCCAGGGGAGCAAGTCAGTGAGCAATGTTCCTCCATGGCCTATGCTCCAGCTCTTGCTTCTAGGTTCCTGCCTTGAGTTTCTACCTTGGGCTCCCTGATAAACTGTGACCCAGGAGATGTAAGCCAAATAAACCCTTTCCTTCCCCAGCTGGTATTGGTCAGAGTGTTTTGTAACAGCAGTGGAGAGACAAACTAGAACAACCACTAAATTTCCTTTTAGTTCTAAGACTGAACTTGTACATTTTACAGAAATATTCCCCAAAGAATCTATGCCTAGAACTATGGTTAAAATAATATTATGAGCTGGGTGTGGTAGCACATGCCTGTAATCCCATTGCTGGAGAGGCTTGGGCATGATCACAAGTTCAAACCCAGCTTGGGCTAGATAGGTAGACCTTGTGTCAAAAGGGTCTTAAAAATATAATATTGCAAAACAGCACTGGCTGTATCCTGCCTCCAGGCTAAAACATTGAACTGGTTTTTGCATATCAGACAATAGGCAGGATGGGGCAGGAGTCCTAGGAAGGAGAGCATAGTGAGGGGAATCCTACCAGTTGCCCCTACATCACCAGCTGCAGAAGACAGAAGCAGACAGGGCAGCACCCATTAGAGGAGAGCTGTAGAGACTGTCAGAGAAGGTTCACTGCCGGTCCCTGCTGAGAAGTATGTACATGGAGGCAAATCACCAGACATAAGGCAGACCAACCGCACAAGGCAAGGGAAGGTACATGTTCCTCCCACATAGGGGAGCACACAGAGGCTTCAAAAAGGTCCTTAATAGTACAGCAAATGATTCTAGCTTGAGAAAGACTGTATGCCCACACACCACCGGCTAACAGAGCTTAGAAGCAAGCTCCAAAAGGAGCAAAGGGTCCCCCAGATGCCTGTGCACAGAACAAGGTTACCAAATCTTCAAAAACATCACTTTTCCCTCTAAAAAGCCAGTAGGCCTAACTAACCATGTAAAATATATACTGTCTGGTATCCAAATGAAAATTACCTGACTGAAAATTTTAAAAAGACCCATAATGATTAAGAGAATTTATAAGGAGAGACATCTAGAAATATTGAAGATGACAGAAATAGGAGACATTTGTTAAATCAATGATGATAAATGTTTCATATGGAAACCAAGGGTCAGATTAGACTTGAGATGCAAGAAATTGAATGAGAAAAATCAAAACTGTATTTATGAAAAACACATGAGAGATAGAAACACACTGGGTTTGAGTAGCTGAAGACCAGGCAGCCACCCTGCCAATAACTGACCCAAGGACACTTTCTCCAAGGGCTCCTTGTTAACTGAGAGTCAGTGTGGTTTGACAGTCAAGTTATCCAGGCTGACAGATCAGGAGTAAATGAAGACAGAAAAGGTAACAGTCAGTTTCCCATTATACAAAATGGAAAGAAAGCAGGAAAGGAATTCAGGTTGGGGGCCAAACAGGAATGAATTAGAGTTGTTGGCATCTTTCAGTTTCCAGCTACTTGCCCTGGCTCAGTAAGGCATGTAAAGTCTAGGAACCCAGTTTCATCAGCAAATTCAGACAGTAATACTGATAATTATATCCATTTCAAATGGTTTGCTGGGAAGGCAGTGAGATGAGAGATAAACAGTACTGTCACAAAACACAGGCCAGTTCCTCTGTCCATCCCCAAGGAGATGGCCTCCTACTCTGTCATAGCCTAATATGGGCTGGGGGCGAGGTAGTGGTGGGCGGGGGGCCAACAAGAGAAACATGGAGGCCTTCACTGTTCTTTTTATTAAGAAGTGCACATATTCTTCCATGCCTGAATAGCAATTATAAATGGCAACAGCCTGGCTATTCATAGGGCCACTCCAGCCTCAACAGACAGCAAGAAGGAAGAGCCAGCTGGCCTCCATCATGAGAGTCCAGCTGCCAGGCTATGTGCTTCTAATACTGTCAACAAATAGAATGGCACTTGCAAAAGAAGATGGAGGAGTGTGGGAGTGAGTGCATGCACACACAGATATATGCATGTGCTTTGGGGCGGGTACCCACATAAGTACTATAAACTTAAACTAATCATAGGTACAGATATCTACAGCTACCATAGCCCTTTTTCTGCCGCTAAGGTTACAAAACATTTATCCACCCACCCAGATACTTTCCTCCCTAAATTATAAACTGTTTCTAGCCTAGGACATCATTCCTCCTCCAACCAAGCTCTCTTTTTCTAGAATGGGGTTCAGAGGTTAATAAGCCCCTAGCCACACATCGGTTAACCTTGTTCTGAGACCAGTAGAAAGACTTTGGAAGCGCAACACCAAGGTCATAGCCAAGTTTTCAGCTGACTGTATTTCAAGATGCTCAAGATGGAACAGCTGAGAACAGAGCAGCGGGCTGCATCTTGACTCCCCACTATGGTGTTTCCTCCACCCCTCTTCAAGGAGCCCAAGGAACGAGTGAGGCTGAGGGCTCTGCCTACCCAAATATTTCCAGCCCAAAAGACCAAGTTCTGGAATGCAAGATGGGATGGAATTTAATTCAGTGGCCCACACCATCAAGCTCATAAAGAAGCAATGAAGAAGACACAATGGATGTGAAGGAGAGTAGAGGAGCTCTAATTTTTCAACAGTTGAAAACCTGGATGACTAGGATGAAGGTTAAGCTGACATAGTGAGAGATGCTGAGGACAGGCCAGTGTGGGGAGGAAGGAGATGGATTTGACTTTCACACATCTTTTGAAATACTTACTGATTTTGTTCCCATGTAAAGAGTCAGTAGGGTGCTATCAGTGAGCCTTCAGATGGTTACCAGAACTGGAAATCATAGTCATTCCCAGACCCTTTCTTATCCACAATCTATCTGGTCACCAAGTTGCCACTGTCTTACTGCCTAAATCTATTTCTATCTATACTCTCTCCTCAAGGCACTACAGCCTTCAGGAGTCAGGCTGCCCTGTTGTATCCCAAACACCCCTGACTGCAGAATCAACAAGTGACCATCCTGCCTGAATCACATTCCCATGAGAATAAGTATTGAGCCCAGCAATCCACAGCCTGGGTTAAATCCTCTCTTTAATGTTTCAGTCTTTGAAGACTACAGATCTAAACTCACTTTAAGGCAGTTTGCATGTAAGGAAGCAGGAGGTCAAAATCACATTAATATCCAGTCCCCAGGAGGCCCACATACACCATGTCCATACTGAAATTCCACTCATCAAAATCCCCAAGGCAGAAACTGCTGTTCACAGCTCTCAGGGATAAGCTTTACTACATGGCAAGGAGAGACTTGCAATCATTGGGCCAATGTCTTTAAGCTTTCTGAGCACCACAAATCCTTACCCAGGGTGTCAAGCTATGAAGCAGCCTACCACAGGGCTTCTCAGACTTGGGAGTGCTGATCTTTTGGTCACTGGAGCAGATGAGACATACCACCTGTAAGGTACAACTTTAGTGATGCAAAAGCAATAAATGGCTTCAAAGTATGAATTTGATTCTTTCCCTAGTCTGACCAAGAGCTGGTGATGCTGGATAGGGGGCAACTGAGCCTTACTTCACAGTCAGCTTCACTAGCTAGAATTGTTGAACTGCAGTACACTGTTACAATGCTAGAGTGGTCAGTAAGTTACTCGTTTCAATATATTTTCAGCATATATTTTCACCTTACAATGGATTTGCTTGGATGTAATTCCACTGTAAATCAAAAAGCATCTGCACAGTCTTCAGAGAGACTCACACATCCAGCAGATATTTACCAAGCACCCAGTCTATATTCAGCACAGCAGCACTTAAAGCATTGATCTTGCCTTCATGAAGCCTATGTTTTTACTGGCGACAACAGACAGCAATAAACATACGATGCAATTTGCTAATTGATAATTTAAGAAGGTGTTGCTACAGAATAAAACCAAACACCACCGCAGGGAAACCAGAAGGAGGTACGGGAGAGAAGCCTGGAGGAGCAAGGCCATCACACAGTATGCAGAACAAGGTCTCTGGTATCCAAGCGACCCTTGTGGCAGAGGCTAGAGCCATGTCAAGGAGCCTGAGCATCCTCATATCAATCCTCACCATTCATAATAATTCTCACAGACACCAAGAGACAGACATCACCACTACCTCCCCACATTGCTAGTACACTTTAGGATTGTCTACCAGTAATGAAAAGCTTTGGTTTTCCTGTAGCTCTATTCTTCTTTCATGTTTTGGGTTTTGTTTGTTTGTAGAAGCCCACCTTCAGAAGGAGATGGGTGGGGCCTTACCCTCTCCTTGAGAAGCATCAAGAACCTAGTTCAGTAAAACAAAGTTCAGCAGCAGAAAGTGTAAACACCAGCTAAGTATGAAACTTTTCCATAAAGGCCAATTGCATAAAACACTCATAGAAGTTAAAAATAATGCCAATCTTCACATCACAGTAACTTCAAAGGTTTTCTGCTTCTTCCCTGTTAAGAAAACTCAAAGGAGGAGTTGGTGTGGAAAGGGAAGGGTGGAGGGGGAACCTGCGAAGTAGCTGCTTTCTCAGGATCTACACATAAATATTTAACATGTTCCGGGGGAAACCGTCAACATGTTTACTGAAAAACACACAACTGTGAAGCACAAGTGGGGCCTTTTGATGGGGTTCAAGGGTTCATAACTGGATGCAAGAGCTGTGTGGGGGCCTTGCTGCCTCCACATGCCACACCCTAGACAGGAAACCCAGCAAAAGCCCTACATGCTCAGGAAAAAAAGGCACAATAAGAATGAAGAGATTCACATATTCAATTAAAAAAAATAAACCCTCTAGACTGTGGTATAGAGGATAGAAATGTAATTTAAACAGCTATTACCATAAAGGCCTAACACTTAAATAGAAAGTTATATAAAGTCATGTTTAAATTATTCTTAGGATTTAGTAAAAGGAGTAATTTAAGGTTCCTTTTACAATGTACAATTCTTAAACAGATAGTTAACAATCACATACATTTTTGTTGGATCAATATATAATCATTGCCTATCTAAAACATATCACTTTTCTTTGTCTAGCTATCCAAAGCACTGAGAGTAATTATCCTGGAATTCTGTTTTTTTCTTCTTCATCTGAGTGAGCATGTTTTACAACACCCAAACCCAGTCAGGAAAATTATCAAATTAACCAAAATAAACACACACTTTATCCATGTGTCAGAGAAGGGATACCTGAATCACTGATGTGTCACAAACTGTTAACACAGACCCCATGTGTATGACCTGCCACATTTAAAGAATTATAATGC
The DNA here is from genome assembly GCF_000622305.1 of Nannospalax galili. Taxonomy (NCBI): domain Eukaryota; kingdom Metazoa; phylum Chordata; class Mammalia; order Rodentia; family Spalacidae; genus Nannospalax; species Nannospalax galili. The sequence continues at coordinate 629,523 of NW_008352325.1, read as the reverse complement.
AGGAAAGGTACCCAATCAGGAATCTATTTTAAACTTTCTCGGAATACAGAAATCACTGTGCCCAGCAGGCTCCACCCCCTCGCAGAGCCATTGCCCATCTCCTGAGCAAGAATCAGGCCTGTTCTGAGGTTCCTAGGGTGCCTAGTCCAGGCTGGCTGCAGGCAGGGCTCTGGGCAGACTGTGAAGGCAGAGGAACTGGCCAGGCCTCCTGTCCACGTCCTCCATAGGTTATTTTTAATACCTTTTATCCATCTGAAGTAAAGACAGAGAAAGCCCAGAGGATTAAGTTGTTTCTCTAGATTGTCTGTCATTCATCCTGACACAAGCTAAAATGCCAGGTTTTCTTTCTGTGAAGGTAGAAAAATATGTAAGTTTCCCCCAAATGCCAAGAACCTGACCCAAAGACCACATGAAACACAATCCATGTTGGCAAAAAAATGACATTAATACAAAATTTACTTTTCTTCTAGCAAGTTCTAAGACAACAAGCTAGATTATAACCTGTAAATATACTGAATTTTTTAAGAATACAAAACTGACTTCTAGTCTCTGAAAAAAAAGAGTTGCAGCAAAGCAATAGTGTCTTTGGCAATGATGGCCGAAAATTTCATCTCTCCAGCCACAGGCAACAAGAGTCTTTCCTCCTCCTATGTGCTCCACCCCTGCAGGGCCTCTTGGGGGACACTGGGCCTCAAGCTCAGTAATCAGGGTTTTTAGGAACAAATTTCCCTTCCTCTATCCTCTCGAACCCCAACACTTTCTTGAACCCTAAGCTATGCCTTAAGCACGTTTATATTCCCAGAATGGGCAGCTGCTAGGAAAGCATTAATCATTTCCTCACTGCCCAAAGAACAAAAGAAAATGCTCTGGCCGGGCGTGGTGGCACAGGTCTTAATCCCAGCACTTGGGAGGCAGAGGCAGAGGCAGGCAGGGAATCTCAGCAGATCTCTGTGAGATCGAGGCCATCGTAGTCTGCATAGTGGCGCCAGGGTTGCAGAGAGAGAGAGAGAGAGAGAGAGAGAGAGAGAGAGAGAGAGAGAGAGAGAGAGAGAGAGAGAGACAGAGAGAGAGAGAGACAGAGATACGAGAGAGAGAGAGAGAGAGACGGAGAGACAGAGACAGAGAGACAGAGACAGTTACATCAGACAGAGAGACAGAGACAGTTACATCTCTGCAAGGCCATAACGCATGCTCAGTGGTCACACAAGTGAGAGAGAGAATTTTCTGATAGTTTGAACTAGTCTTTAAAGTGGGTTTAAGCTGTAGTCTGGAAGGGCAGCTGGGCACCCTTAACCACAAATGCAGTTACCCCAACTCAATGACAGGCAGAAAATATTACATAGAAAATTCCAGAAATACTCCATCAATTGTACAGTGTTGCCTGATCTTCATAGTGTGATGGAATCTTGAGTGCCTTTTTTCCAGTGTAGCCTCACTACACAGCTACTCATTCACTAGACACTTGATAGTTTTTTTTTTTTTTTAAATCAGGTAAAACATTGTGGCTTTACAATGTTTATGTCAGAACCCTTATTTAATAATGGTCCCCAAAGAATAAGGACCCCATTCCTTGTTAGAGGACTCATAAACCCAGGGGCAGAAGTGGGATTAGAACCAGTGTCAATCTGATTCCTGAATAGGATCACTTCCTACTGACCATGTGGGCCACCATGACAGGTACAGACACTGGTTGGGAACTGTCAGGATAGAAAAAAACTGCTCCAGAGGAATAGACCAGCAGGCATGAACAAATCACTCAGGGCCATAGACAGGGACTGTTGGTGACAGGACAGAAGGAGTGACATTGGGCCTCATCTTTCCATCATGCTGTACTGACTAGGGGCAATGAAGGGAGAAATTCCAACCTGGCCTTAGGAAACCTCACCCAACATGAAGGATGCACCAAGGCCACAACTGGTAAAAAACACAAACCTTGAACTTCAGTTCCAAACTCAGTTTCCATGGAGAGAAGAGCCACCAGCATGACCAGGAGGACATCTTGAGGTCATAAAGACAACCCTTCCCAAGCCATTAATGGCAAGAAGCAGTTCTGCTACTGTTCCTGTGGAGCAGAGGTGTTTTTTGCAAAACACAACATTAACTAACTTCTTCTCACCTTCAGATGCACATTCTAAGTTCAGCTGGTTCCCGACAACCAAGGTCCAAAAACGTTAGATGCGAAATTCCAGAAATAAACCATTCATAAGTTTTAAATGTCTTCTACTAAAAAACACAATAAATTATTTTGCTACTTATTTTACTAGTTATTGCTTTTAATCTCCTATTGTGCCTACTTAAACCATATCATAGGTGTGTACGTGCAGGGAAAAATTACACTGGATTCAGTACTGTGAGGTTTGTGGCACTCACTCAGGGACTTAGAATATATCCTCTGCTAAGAGTGGTAAACCATCCTAGGAAATACTGATTACACTAGAAAACAAAATAAAACAAAGATCCCAAAATTTTACTATTAAATTCAGCATCAAAATGCCATATAAATTTATGTGTTCGATTTATGGGCAGGGAAAAAATATGGTCATCCCAGGTTACCTGGAACAGGGGAGAGTGGCACATGTAAACATACTCAGCTAAAGTGATGGTAGCCTGCATAGACAGCCACCTCCATTTATGATGTGGTTAGGCCCACCTCATCTGTCAATTGTGGTCCTTTCTGCTGAAGAGTCATGGGCAGAACAAGAGCAAGGAGTATAGAAAAAGTTACAGAAAATCGAAACAAAGGAAGGATGTCTCAGGAGCTGAGGGAGTAATGATATGTGACTCCTGTCTGCTGCTCACCTGTCTCTGCCTGCTACCAACCTGCCTGCCTCCCCACACACTGCCCACCTACATTCCAATACATGCTGCAAGGATGACTTCCTGCCAGTGATGTTTTGGTCTCTATAGGTACATCATAAACTTTGAGACTACAGGACTCAAGAGGCAACCACCTGGTTTTAAGGGGGGAGGAGAACAACTTGGTGAGTTCATAATGGTATATATATATATAT
>NW_008352325.1:571387-626275 GCF_000622305.1 Nannospalax galili | reverse complement strand
ATGTTCATTACTGAAGTTTAACCTTCACAGGATGAAAAGTTAAAAGAATATGGATTCTTCAGTGGGGATTTAACCTCCATAGTGAACAAGAATAGCAAAGGGGGGGTAGGAATGATGGCCCATACCTGGAATCCTAGCATTCAGGAGGCAGGAGCAAGAGGAATCTGAGTTTAAGTCTTGCCTGAACTATAGTGAAACTCTGAAGAAAAAAGAGAAAAAGAGGAAAAGGGGAGGAGAGAGAGGGGAGATGGAGGGAGGGAGGAAGGGAGAGAGGGAGGGAGGGAGGGAGAGAGGGCTGAGAGAGGGAGAAGTAGGGTACAGGAATCCATGAGCCCTAGATGAATAATGGTCCTTTTTTTCCACTGTTTGTGAAATCTTATCAAGGAGAAAATTAATCAGTTCTGCCCTCTCACCACTCAGTCCTGCGAACCACACAGTGCTGTGGAGACAGAAGACATGGGGCATGGAAGCAGTGGAGTAGCGAGGGCAGGGGCTTCAGACTCAAACCAGTGGCCTGACCCCTGCTCTGGCACAAACTGTATGCATGGCTTTGGGAAGGTTGTCAACATGACAGGTCTTGGCTTCTTTGAAAATAATAGATAATATAACATGTCCAGAGAACCTGTCACAGAATTAGTCACAAAATGAAAATAACATACAGAAACCACACAGTAAAAATACTCAGAAGAGGCATTGTACTCACAAGAAGGCTACAACTTCAGAGGGTAGCACTGTTCAGAAGACAACATGTAGCAATTAAAAAGAAAGGCACACACACACACAACTATGGCATTCCCGTAATTTATACACATAATGATGTCCATTTATGAATTTTATTATTTACTTGCCATAACCAAAATAGAATCAATATTATCTTAATTCTAGGACATGCCTCTGTCCTATTTCAGGATTTCTGAAGTACAAACAACTTAAGAGGATTCAGTACACAGTTAGGGGACTGATTGTACACAATCTTTTTCTTTATTTTGACTGAAAAGCTATCATTAAAATTAATTTGCAGCATTTTAGGAATAAAGAAATTCAATAAGCACAAAGTTATAGGATGCAAATTAAATGTTTTATTACAGTACCTCTGAGGAAAATGAGATCTTTGTTGTCTGGACAGTAACTTCCTCTGTTCAGTCTCACCTCTTCTGCACAAGCATTATCCATTACGGGGAAAAGAAAAACTCCCTTTCTACAATGGTGTTGGTACTCTCTTCTGTAAGGGGAATATCATGAAGACCTCTCTCTCACAGGTTGGTAGGAGAGGTAAATGGAAAAACCCCTATAAAGTCCTGGCACACAGAATAGCACACAATACATACCTTGGTTTTTCTCATCTATGAAATGGGCATCAGGAAAGTATCTGCTTCTCAGAGCCAGTGGAAAGTTAACGACAAAACACACAAAGAGGAAGTTCCTCATCTTTCCTCCAGTGCCACCTGTACCCCCTTCAATGGCCAATGTGCAGACTGCTGAATGTTTTATAGGAAAGCATGGAATGGAGCTGGAGAGATGGCTCAGCGGTTAAGAGCACTGACTGCTCTTGCAGAGGACCCGGGTTCGATTCCCAGCACCCACATGGTGGCTACGAATCATCCTTAACTCCAGTTCCAGGGGAATCCGAAACCCTCTTCTGACCTCCACATTGCACAACATGGGTGCATTCAAACACATGCAGGCAATACACTCATACACATAAAATATTTTTAAAAAGGAAAGCATGGGATGGACCACCTCCGTGCCACCACTGGTCTTCACAAGGACAGCTGACATCCTAGGCTGTGCTGACCTCCACTGAGGTTTTGTACCTATCTACCTTCCACTGGCTCTGGGAGGTCTCTGCAGGTCTGTTGATTTTGTACCCCAGTATCCATGCCTACCAACCGCATTCATAAAATGATGAGTGAATGGACTAATCATCTTACGCAGAACATTTGAAATTGATTTTATACAGCACCCAAAGTATAAAAGCACCTACTACTTACTAGCCATTAAATATCTCAATGCCAACAAATAAAACTAGTTAAGAGGGATTTGCTAGATTAGTGAGAATGTTTTCCTAAGCCAAGCACCATATATTTTGTAAACGAATATTCCACTGTGATTTCAAAGAATCGAAAAGACTGTAATTTCCAGTTTACATAGGTGTCATTTAAAACTCATTTACAATGCTACACTCTTTCACTCTTAAAACTAGGAAACTATGTAAAATGAAATGGAGATCTTCTTTAAAGGGTAAAAACACATTTATTTTTATGTCTTACAGGGTTTATACTGAGTTCAACATTGTATAACTGTATTAATTCAACTGTAAACCTAAAAGTTTATAGCCAACTTTTGAAGGAGATGTATCCTTGTTCTGGAATGTATTACTGAATATGTTAAAGCTGTAATGAAATGCTTCTTCTGATCATGTGGTTATTAAATAAATTTTTTTTAGATAATTCTACATTCTTAAAAAATTCAAATAGCCAACTCTACTCAAAAGTGATCAAGACAATGGCTCTCATTTAATGAGGGTCATTTACATGCAAATAAAGCACAATGCTGAGGGCATGGTATAAGTGGCCCCTAAATCTCACTAGGAAGCTGTAAACAGAAGAAATGTACAGAAACTTTGTACAAGGTGCCTATAGTCCCAGAGCTGAGTGGTAATGCCCACACATAGAGGAACTTACCAGTTTCGCCTCACAATGCATCTCTATAGTACGCTGCTGTCACTGAGTTCAGAATTATAATCTGACGTGACTGGTAAGACTACATTAGACAAGAGTCTAATAAAGGCAAGTACCTGGGGCAATCACGTAAGAGTAAGGACTGCTTCACATGATCTTCACATCCTCCCACCTAGTCATAAGAGTGGAAATGACTGTCAGCACAGCTCTTGCAGGAAAGGCTGTGCACACATGGGTGTAGAGCATTAAGGAAGGAAAAGACATAACTGCTCTCCAGCTGATTAAATGATGGAATTGGCAATGGAACTCATTTCCAGTGACTAATCTCCAATCAAGGTTATAAGGACTGATGTCATTATTCAGCTCCTCCAGATATGGCCAGAATATAAAGGAATCTAGAACACCCACTGGAACATCCAGAGATGCATATGATCAGCAAACTCTCAGGTCCAGAAAACAAGCAGGAGACCAGCGCACACAGGAGACCAGCGCACACAGGAGGTCTCCAAGCATCTCTCCAAAGAACTTATGACAGCAACCAGTGTTCTAGAGAGTCAGCAAGTCTGTAGAGTCCAAAAACTACACCACCGCAATGCCCTACGGCAGCCACAGACATACATAAAGGAACAACCGTGGCTGTATTCCAATAAAACTTTATTTACAAAAATAGGCAGGGAGAGCGAATTTGGCATGGATCCATAGTTTGCCAACTCCTGTACTAGAGGAGATGATTGAGGGACACTGAACTGAAACAGAACCAAAACAAGCAATGTTTGGTAATGCAGAGAATGGATGAGCACTGATGCCGTCGGCCGTGTCTTCGCCAGCAAGCTGTGGTTTAGAAGGCAGAGTTCAGAAGGAGTTTCCAAGATGGTTAATATCTAATCATAATCATGTACGGCTTTAATTCAACTTGGGAAAAAAATTAAAATACTGCCTTTGAAATTCATAATAAAGTAAACTTAGTAACAAGATAAAATTTACATTTGGGTGTTTCTTTTCTCAAGAACAGCTCAACACTGTGCAGATGGCTGTAGCCAAGTGAGTTCTGTTTCCTATTTTTGCATTTTTTTTCTGAAGGATGATCATCCACTGATTTTATTTACCAAAACATTTGTCACAGGTACATAGCCTCATCTTCAAGGTTAAATGGAGGCCAGATGAGGAGGATTAAAAGGTTTGGGGGAAGAAAGCTAAAATGACATCCACAGTGGTAAGGCCATGCATGGACTGCATGGGCAGCCCTGGAAACCCCATCTCACACAACGAAGGCAGTGTGGTGGACAGAGTTCTGGTTAGGTTAGTCTGCCTGACTGGACAAGAGAAGTCAAAAGCCTTTTAGGTGCAGAGCCTTTGAGATTTTAAAGTTCACAACAGACCTATATTACCAGAGCTCCCCAGAAACTGTCATCCTGAGTAGAGCAAACTCTACACTTCTCTGACCATCAGCCCCATAAACATGCCTGGGCCTTCTGTACCTCACACTTTTCTCCAACCCATCATACTACCCCCACATGTCTGGGGGCCATCTTCCTGGCTCTCCTATAGTTCCCTAGACATGTCCTCTTCCTCAGTGGGCTTCTCGGACCTCCTTTCCCAGCCAGCCCACTCTCTACCCTGTTGTCCTATTGTACTTGTTTTGTGATTATTGCACTTTTATTCACAACTATCTCCTTTATCAATTGTTCCATGTCTGTCTCCTTCAGTAGAATCCGTGAGACTGATTGGTCTACTGAGCTCTAAGCTTGCTTCTTGACCCCTAAAATGTACCTGGTACCTGGCTGGTACTCAATCAGTACCTTAGAGATTAGAATTCAAACTCAAAACCTTCAAAAGATTCTAAAATGTCATCTTGATGCTGAGTAATTTCTAAATATTTCCTCTATTCCCCATGACAGCTATCACACTGTTAACCACTTTTTTTTTTTTTAACAACAGGGAAACTAAAGAACAGGAAGGCACTTGATTTTGCCAAGACAACAGAACTCTGAAGTATCAGGTTTTCAAGGCAGCGGCTAGGTCAGGTATAGTCATCCTCTGCCTACCCAAGCCCTGCCCAACTCAATCACTGCCTCCATCACTAAAGCAGGAAACAGAATGGAAGCAGGATCATTAGAGGCAAGAAATAATCTTGGTGCTTCTGTATATACTAAAAAATTACCTATCAGTGACTCATTGACTGAATTATATATCGGATCCAAGCCACAGCTATTAGTGAACACAGCTAGAATTAGAAAATTATTTGTATGTTGAAGATTTTAAGCAGAATTTTTTCTCTATAAAACCCTGGAGATTTATCTAATTGCTGTAATTGCAGATTGCTCAAGACTGGAACCCACTGTAAATCATTCTGTTTTCTGAGAAATTCTGGAACTGTCATCTAATTTTCCAGGAACACTGAACAAATGCTGCCAAGTCTTGCTGCTGGATTTTTATAAGAGCAGACAGTACCTTCAAAAGCCACTGAAGCACTGAGCATGTCCTTAAAGTATGACAGAGAAGAGCGGAGGTTGGCCAGCACTGGTACGTTCCCCGTGTCCTGGCTCCTGAAGAAGCAGCCTTGGGCACAGCAGCAGTGAGGACAAATACCCAGCAAGTCTACAAAGTGAGGCATTGACTGCAGTCTGTGCCGCTGCCATTTCTGTACGTACCAGCAGGAAATGGAAAACGCCAGGGGGTGGTGAGCGAAAAGTAAGAGAGTCTTTGTGTCTTTACCCTTCCCTAAGCCATTATTTGGCCCTCAAAGTCTATCTTGTACCCAGCTGACAATGACACTAGTAAAATACCTCTGAGAGAGCCTCTCCCTTGGGATGCTGTCCTCTGAGCTCCCTGATCTGCTGTCTTGGGAAGAGGGGATAAAGAGCTATGCAGCAGGCAGGGGGAAAGGGTGCAGTGTGAGCGCAAAGAAGCCAAAGCTAACTGGCCACATGACAATCAGGCCTGTGACCCAGGAATGCAGCACAGGGCTTCAATCAGCCTCAGCCTCTTTAAGAACAAGGAAACCAGTATGTACGAGGCAGAGGGAACTGGATTCCTTCACAAGAGCTCACCCGCTAAACAGACGTGTAGGTTGCCACCAACCTTCACAGTTGGCTACAGTTTTCATCTCCTTTTCTGGCTTGTAACTGATCTTGGCTTTGCATCAGATTCGATGGTTAGAATGAATGGTATTCCTAATCCTCAGCTTTCTCTGCAGATTTGCTCCACTTGGAGAGCAAAAAGAATGAAAAAGATTTCACTTTGCAGCCATAGCACTGTAGGCAGATTCTTATCACTGTAGCTAAAAAGAGACTTCACAGACTAAGGCAGAAGAAACTTCAAAGTAGTATGAAAATCTGATCAAGGCCAGCACATATGGAAGGACTTCAAAACTGAGGGCTCTACCAGCTGGAAGGATGAAGGCTCAAGAGAGATGTACTGAGTACTGATAAGGTAAACCAAGATTCACTAATTAAATCTAAAGAGCCAAGGATTCATCCTAAAGACTGTCCTTCCACACAGCAAAGCAAACACTGAAACTAAGTCATTTCAGAAGGTGAAGGATCCACAAATGAAATTTTTCTGGCAGCTCATGAAGAGAAGGTAGATGAATGGAAGGAACAGAATTGGATTCTTCTCCCCCAAAACCCTACTTGAGGACCCCCAGAAGAGAAAGAGCTAAACTGTGGGAAGGATCCCATCTGAAACAGGCAGGGAACAACCAAGCCAAGAAACCTCCTGTCAGGAAACCAAGTGCTCGCTTGACATCCTTATCCCTTGCCTTGTGGACTTGTGTCTTCAGCTGAATATTCCAATGTACATCAGCATTCAAACTTGCCCTGTGTAATTTTTGGGAAATGGGGGTAAAAACACCCACTTCATTTGGATACCTAATCTTAGGAATCAACACACGTTTGTGCTACAACAGAGCTCCATCAGAATAAGATGCTGTGATCAAATCTGAGCACAGGAAAGACAGACATGGTGAGAAGATGTGGACACCATGCACAAGCCAAAGAGAAAAGCCTCGGGAGAAACAAGCCCTGCCAACATCTTGATCTCAGACTTCCAGCCCTAAAATAATACAGACCCAAAATATAAAAACATTACTGAATCATCATTACAGCTAATGGGAACAAAGCATCTGAAATCTGTAAAATTCACTACCAATCACGTTTTTTTTTTGTAAGTGCTTTTCTAAAGCCTTTTAAATTACCAGGAAAGCAACTAAGCAATATCCAAATAGGAGGCTATGGAGCTGTCCAGAAGGCAAGAGAGGCAGGTGCTAACAAGATGGCCAGAGTGATGGAGCAATTAACTTGGGACCAGGTTGTAGGGCAGATATATGTACCCTAGAGGCTCTGGCAAGACTAGCAGCCCCCAAGGCCACCAAATTTCCCATTCCTTGGCACAATTTTATGTACCTAGCATCTATACTATCCAGATATTTAGTCAAATGCCAGTTTGAGCATTGTTTTGTGGGTATTCTGTAGATGTGGTAAATATCTATAATCACTTGACTTTACATAAAGGAGATTATCCTTAGTAGAGGTCTGGTACCACTCACTAGCAGCCTTAAGAGCAAACACTGAGATTTTTCCAGAGACATACAAATATACCCTAATGACTACAGCAAACTCATGCTGAGTTTCCAGCATGCCCATCAGATTTCAGACTTGTGAATTCCTGAAAAATATTATCTTTATAAACATATGTAAATATGGGTTGTTTCACTGGACAACTCAGCACTCTCAAACCTGGGCATGGATCAGTGGCACATCATTTGCTGCAAGATCTCCACGACGCTGTGTGTGAGGAGCCAGCAGCCTCTGCCACTCAACTCTACTTCCCTGGCATGTCTTTCCCCATGTCCTGGCCCAACTCTAAACACTTTTATTGCTCCTCTAACTACAGCCTGCCCCCCCCCCCCGCCAGGGGCCTGTTCCTTCCTACCCCTTCATCAAATCCCAGAGGGCTTGGGAGGAGGAAGAGGGATGCCCCCTGTGGTGCTGTCTGCTCTGCCAAATGACAGCTCTTCCCTGCCCCTTAAGAATGCCACCTGCTGCCCATCTCACTAGACTACCTATGCCCCGTGCCTCTGCAACTTCTCAGTCACCACTCCACGCATACTGGTTTGCTCTAATTTGTAAGTCCCCTTGGACTCTCAGATGTGATCAACACATAGAAATACACAGGGTATTTCCCCCTCTGGAATTTAAAACTTAATGTGTGGTAGGGGTTGGAAATATCATTTAAATATGTCAGCTTTATTATCTTTAAAAGTATTTGCCAATAAATCTTGGCCACTCCTTGACAAGAAAGAAAACATATATCCTTACAAACATGACTGAGCAGTTTCCGTGGGGACAAGGAAACTACAAACACTGTCAAAGTTATTTTAACTCTGGTTTTTAATATGTGGATCAAACCTAAAGATAACATGATTTTCAAGATGAAAGTCAGAAAGCTTTCCCTCCTGGGAAAGCAGTAAGACAACGATGACCACAGCCTTCATTTCTATACAACATTGTACAGTCCTACCCAGAGCAAGTCAGGGGGAGAACACAATGTGGAAAGGATGGACTAAAACTCATTCTAGCCACAGATGAAATGGTCTTATATGTGGGAAACATATAGTGAGCCAAGCATGGTGGCACATGCCTTTAATCCTTGCATACAGGAGGCAGAGGCAGGTGGATCACTGTGAGATAAGACCAGCTTGGGATGGTTTATATAGCTAGTGCTGGGCTAAATAGCGAGACCCTGTCTCAAGAAACAAAAAACAAACAACAACAAAACCATTAAAGCTAATAAATACATTTAGCAAAGTTACAGATGCAAAAATGAAAAGCAACACTAATCGGCTATGCTTTTAACTTAAGAAAAAATGAATAATAAAAATTACATTTACAATAACTTCAATAATAATAACTAGGAATATTAGGAATAAACTTAACCAAGGAGTGAATAACTTGCATATTGAAAACTACAAAACGTTGTCAAAGAATAAAAATTGGACATAAATAATTGAAAAGACATCCCATGTTCAGAGATTGGTAAGGTTTAATACTGTTAACATGAAACACTACTAAAATCAATCTACAAAATCAAAGCAATCTATTATAAAAATCCTACTGGGGCTGGAGAGATGGCTCAGCAGTTAAGAGCACTGACTGCTCTTGCAGAGGATGCAGGTTCAATTCCCAGTACCCACATGGCGGCTACAAACCGTCCTTAATTCCAGTTCCAGGGGAATCCAAAGCCCTCTTCTGACCTCCACAGCATTTCATGACATGGGTGCACTCACATACACGCAGGCAATACACTCATACACATAAAATAAAAATAATATAAAATGTTTTAAAAATAAAAAAAACCCTAAAAATTCTACTGATCATTTTCACAGAAATAGGAAAAAAAATTGGGTATTCAAGGGACCCTAAAGGGTCAAAACAATCTTGAAAAAAGAACCAACGAAGTTGGAATACTCACACTTTCTGACTCCAAAACTTACCACAAAGTTACAGTACTTAAAACTGTGGTGCTAGCAGAAGGCCACATACCAGAGGAACAAAACAGCCCAGAGATAAACTCTTGGTGCTAAGACCATTCCTTGGGAATGGGCCATCTTTCCAATAAATGGTTCTAGGAAAACTGGATGATCAACATACCTAAGAATGAAATGGATCCTAACCTTAACACCATAAGCAAATGAAATTAGCATGGATGAAAGGCCTAAAAATAGAGCAAAAGTGATAAACTCATAAACATGGGAAATCCTCATAACTTTGTATTTGAAAACAATTTTTATGATATAAAACCAATGATACAGTTAACAAAAGAAAAAAAGGGATAAATCATCACAAAAATTTGCATGCATTAAAGGACACATGAACAGGCTGTAAGGACAATCCACACATTGGGCAAAGCATTTTCAAATCCTTTATTGATACAGGATTACTATAACCATACATAAAGAACTCCTATAATTCAATAATAAAGTCACAAAATTATTCAAAAATAGGCAAAGGATTCGAAAATGCTATGCCTAAAGAACACACATATGAAAATATACTCAACAGCACTAGTCACACATTAGGGACTAAAACAGCAAGTGTTGACATGAATATGGACAAAGTGGAGGCCTTCTCATTGCCAATGTGAATGGAAAATACTGTAATGCTACTGAGAACACAATAGTGGTCCCTCAGAAGACAAAGCATTGAATTAATGTTGCCCACAATCCACTTCTAGACGTGTAACCCCAGAGAACTGAATGTAGGGGCTCTGCTGACTTATATTCTTGGGGAGGGTTCATGGCAATAAGATTTACAAAGGGCAGAAACAATCGTCATGTCCATCAGTAAATTGTTGTGGAATATATATGTAAACAGCATGCTATTCATTTAAAAAAAAATGAAATTCTGATACTTGCTACAACATGCACAGAACTTTAATATGTGGTAAGTGAGACAAGCTGATAGTGAAAAGATGAACAGGTTATGAACCCACTCATATGAGGCAATTATTGGAGGCAAACTTATAGAAACAAAAAGTAGAAGCTACAAGAGACTAGCATGGAAAAGAGAGCAGGTGGGGGCAGCTTCTCGTTGGATGATACAAAAACAGGCTCTGGGAACAGCAGTGACCGTTACATATTTGGAATAGACTTAATTCTACTGAATTGCACATTTAAAATAGTCAAAATGGCTAACTTTATGTTTTGTATAGTTCCACCAGATAGAAATCTATTGAAATGGGCTATTGGTTACATATTCTTTTAATAAAATTAACAACTTCCACTAAATTTTTAATGCAAACATGAGATTGAACAGTGTCTTAGGAAAACAAATGTAATTATAAACAGCAGAAATTCTACAGAACATTAATTCAAAGTACTTTAAAAAATACCACTGTATTTTCTAGTCATATTTGTTTTCAGTTTTTAGTGTACTTTTTCAGGTTTACACCTAGTATTGTAGGTGTCTGAGAGGCTAAATGGAAGCCACCCAACAAGTCCTCCATAAAATTATTTTTCTGCTTACACCTGACAGGTGAGAACTTGTCATTATCAGTAACCTTATGAAGACCGGAACCTACATGAGGCAAGTGTTCCATATCTGAAAGTCTAAAATTTAAAATGGTCTGAAATCTCAAAGTTAAGTGCTGATAAAAGGTTAAAGTATTTTGTATTCTAGATCATTTTGTCACATTTTAGATTTTTCAGGTTGGGGATGTGCTACAGGCAGTCTATACAAATATTCCCCAAACCTGAAACCTCTCTATTCCGAAGCACTTTAGAGGAGGGCTATTCAACCTGTCCCTGCCGAATCTGATCAGATGGTTTACTTTCAAATGTTCTAAAATCAAACCCATCTGACGACTTACTATGCTACTTTAAAGAGTTCAAGTCTTAAATTGTCAGTGGACATCAAAATTATGTACATGGTATAACATCATAGATACCAAGGAAAAATTTTATAACTAGCAGATTTAGAGAGGATTGGTGTATTTAATGACACCAGACTTTCACATTCATAGCTATAGTATAACCACAGAAGGGTGCCAATCTCCAGGGCCCTTTTGTCTTCCTTGATTTAAAGGCTTTGACAAATTTGTCTTGCTGTGTGGGTTTCATGTGTCCATTTTATTTATGTTAAGCTTTCCTTTGCAGACTACCACTATAAATAATATATGGGAGTCTGTTATCTTAGCTGAGTTGTGACTGTCTCATCAATATGTAAATGATGTTTATTATAAAGTTTATTCTTCTTTATTAAACTACAGCTCAGAAATACAGTCAAGACAAAGTCAAGAGCTAGATGATACTAAAGTCAATATTTTTCTTTGAAAAGTCAATATTTATCCTTCTTGGTCCTCAAAATGAAGTTGAATATGCCTTTGTTCCTTTGATGATATGTTTTGTTTTTCTATTTTAAGGGCCATTTATACCAGTTAAATTACAATTATTTTCATAAACTTGAAAACTGTTATACCCAGTAATACTTTTTCTGAGAAGTATGTGGGTATTTCTCACTGACCTCTAAGATTGGCAGAGTGTTAACACTCAACTAACTGCAAATTCTGTTCATGGTGGGTCTGAACTGTAGGGTATTCATCCTCCCACTCCACTGCTGGTCAAGTTGACACTGTCTACCAGAAAAACCAAATTTGAAACTAGCAATTGGATGACCAAATGGCACACTGTAATCAAGTCAGACTTACCTCATTTGTCCCCCAAGACATGTGGTGCTTTGAATAGGTATTCTCCACAGGTTCAAGTATATGAACACTTGGTCCCAGCTGGTGGCACTGTTTACAAAGGTTTAGTAGGTATGGCCTTATTGGAGGAAGGCTGTCACAGGGTGGGCTTTGAAAGCTTGCCCACTTCCAGTTTTGCCTACTTCCTGTTTACCACTGGAGATGTGAGCTCTCAGCTTTCTGCTCCAGCTGCCTCCTGCCACCATGGCTCCCCCACCACTACAGACTCTCCCTGGAACCCTAAGCCCAAATAAACTTTCTTTTGGGCTGCCCTGGTCATGGCATTTTATCACAGCAATAAAAAAGTAACTAAGACAACACATGTCACATGACCTTTGGCAATGTGTTCAGTGCATGCTAAAAATCTGTGCAATCATCTCTAAATTTTTCTCTTCTATTTTAAAAGCTTTTCATGACCCACTACCTTGAGTTTAAGGCAGGATAAGGGGTTCCAATCCATAGTCTGAAAATAAGGTCATGGTGGAGTTAGGTTTTGTGGACAGTGACCCTGCTCTTTCCCCTCCGTGCCTCCAAGCTCACAAACTATCTTCCACACACCTAGGCCATGCCCAACACACGGGGACCTATCATTCTTGTTCCTTTCCTGTCTAGCTCAGGGCCCTCACCCTGTTCCACCCTGTTCCACACTGTTCCTAGCAACAGCTTGGCCATCATGAGTGCATCTTTCTCTAGATTCTTCTAAACCTTATACTGATTAAAAAATAAAAACATACAGAATAAAAGGAAAATTTTTTTTAAATGGCTTAGAAGGTGACCATATATGCTTAGGTCAGGCTCAGGAAAGAGCTGGTAAGACATTAACTTTACAGCTAAGGTTGATCCTTGAGACAACTAATAACAACAACCATAACAATAATACGAGAACAGAGGACTAAGGATGAAGCTCAATTGGTTGAGTGCTTTCCTACTATGCATGAGGCCCTGGGTCTATCTCCAGAATCACATGCAACTGGGCATGATGACACATGGGCATGATGACACACACCTGTAATCCCAGCACCTGGGAGATGGAGGCAGCAGGATTGGAAATTCAGGGTCATCCTTAGCTACACAGCTTCAGGTAATCCCTGGCTGTTCAAAAAAATTAATCTTGTATTTTTCCTGAAAATTTCATAATTTTTTATAGTTGAATAAAATTCCATTGTATATATGTAAAAAATAAAATAAAGAAGAATAACTGCAAAAATAAAAACCACAAGTCTGGGGGAAGGTGAGAACTTGTAGTCTCGGGCACAAATACACAATTTTGCACAAAGGGTTATATAAATAAGTTTGGTGTGGTAGTGGTGCTTGTGAGCCCATCATTTGGGAGATGGAGGCAGTAGGATGAAGAATTCAAGGTCATTCTGAGCTACATAATGAGCTATGAGCCAGCCTGGCCTCCATGAAACACTGTCATCCAAGAATTTACAGTTGGTAAATGTAGTGGTTGGTGCTAGACTTGACAAGGTTTGAAATCTCCTAGGAGACAAGCCGAGGAGAACAATCCTGAGGCATTATCTTGATTGGGTTAACTGAAGTGAAAAAGCCCCCCCTAAACTTGGGTTACCCTGGGCTTGGGCCCTGCCTAGACTTCATAAAATGAAGGACACTGACTAAGCATGAATATTCATCACTCTCTGCTTCTTGACTGCAAATGCATTGTGAACAGCTACTTCAAGATTCTGCTTTGACTTTCATGTCATAATGTACTGTACCCTTGAACTGAGAGCCAAAATATATCATCCTTCCTTAAAAACAAAAACAAAACCAGTTGGCCACTTTCACAACTCCCTGTACCCAGGAACTGGAAAGAGGCTGGAGAAAAGCCATGTAGCTGTGCTAAGTGAATGCTTTCTATTTTTTCTTTGACCATAAATCGAAAATGTGAATTCAATATTGCCAGGCAGCTCTACAGTTCCTTAGGAAATGTTTCTTCTCTCCAGGACAGCTACATCAAACCTGTCATCCTCAAATGCTGCTTGCTACATACAGGACAATGAGATTACAATCACAGCCCTGCCCACCTGACTCCTTCAATGTAGCTTACTGCTGTGGCGTATCTTATTTACAGCACAACCATGCTGAAGTTTGGAACTGGAAGTTCCCCCAAAGACATATGTGGTAAAAGCTTAGTCTCTAGAGTGGTGCTATTGGGAGATGGAGTCTACGGGAAGGTTCATAGAAGGCATGTCCTTGAAGGAGACCATGGGGTCCTGGGCCCTTCTTGCTTCTCTCCTGTGCTCATGGCTATCCATGATGGGATACCTTACCACAAGCCCAAAAGCACTGGGGACAACCAACCAGGTTGGAAAACTCTAAAATTATGAGCCAAAATATGCCTTTACTCTTATAAAGTTGATTGCCTTAAGAATTTTGTAACAGTAACAAAAAGTTGGCAAATACAATGAGGTCCTGACATTAATTTACTTCTCTTATCAGATAATTATAAATTTCATCAAAAATGTGGTGTAGAGGGCTGGCTCTGTATGAAGGTGTTTGCCACTAAGCCTAATGACTTGAATTCAATTCCTCGGTACCTATGTTGATAGGAGGAGAGAAGTGACTCTTGCAAGACCTCCACATGTGTGCCATGGCACACACATCTACCTTCTCTCCAAAAATAAACAAATATAATTTTTTAAATGTGCGCAAACAAAAAGAACTTGATCTAGTTCCTTGTTGTGCCCAGAGGGCACATGGTAATGGGGACTCAAGATCATTTGCTGCTAACAGGCTAAACAGCATAACTACATTATGTCTGCTTGATTGTTTGCTCTGTTTTTTGTTTTTTTGAGACAGGGTTTGAGGCAGCCTAGGCTGGCCTTGAACTTGCAATAGAACCAAGAAAGACCTTAACTCACAATCTTCCTGCCTTCAAATCCAAAGTACCAGGATTATAGGCTTATGCCAGAACACTCAGCTTTAAATAGCATAGTTTGTGACAGTCAGTTTAAGTAATAAAGTTTAATTTAAAAACTAAATTTAAAGACTAAGTGTGGACCAGGTATGGTGGGGTACACCTTTAATCCCAGCACTCGGGAGGCAGAACTCTGTGAGTTCAAGGCTAGCCTGGTCCAGGCCAGCAGGGGCTACAGGGAGACCCTGTCTCAAAAAGACCAAACAAACAAAACAAAAAACCAGAAAACAAACAAACAAATGCTTTAAAAAAGAATTACAGACAGAAACAGAACAGAGGCATATATAATATAAAAACAAGCTGGAACTCATAAACAAAAAAAGTCTGTGCTGGCACAGATTGATTCAAATTTTAAAATGATACACTGATAACACCATATATTCTAAGAAACAGAAACATGTAGGGCTGGAAAGAGGGGTCAGTAGTTAAGAGCATTTGCTGCTCTTTTGGAGAACCTGGGTTTGTTTCCCAGCACCCACATGGCAGCTCATAACCATCTCTGACTCCAGTTCCAGGGGATCCAATGCCCTCTTCTGACCTTCACAGGCACTATACACATGTGGTACATATACATACATGCAAACAATCATACACAGAAAATAAAAATAATACAGGTTTTAAAAAAGCAAAAATGCATGGTCTTAAATCATCAGAATAAGATTGGGAATGATGGTTCATGCCTTTCATTTTAACACTTTGGAGGCAGAGGCAGGAGGAGCTCTCAGAGTTTGAGGCCAGCCTGGTATACATGGAGAGTTCCAGGCCAGTCAAAGTATATAGTGAAACCCAATAAAAGGTTTACATTCAACACAGATAAATAACATAAGACCTCAAAAAGAAACTGAGGTGGGGAAAAAACTGTTGGGAGACTTTGACTCATCATGTAAGAAAAAGGAAGGCATAAACTCGAATGGGGGTAAAATAAGTACAAGATTCCATGTGTGTTAAGGTGGAACTGATGGAGACTTATGAAAACTGGCATTTGCAGATACTGATAAGTACCTGAGATTACTTAAAAATACTAAATCACAAAGTACAGAAAGGTAGAACATTTTGCAAAAATGCAAAGCTCTCTGGTGCTTAAGAATGGACCCTGAAGAGGCAGCTAGCATGGGCTGCCTTCTTTTATTGGTCGCCTCCTCCAGGACTGTTAGAGAAGCTGCAGGTTAGAGAAGCCACACTGCATGCCAGTCACGTATCGATGTGTGGTCAGGGGCTCCATACCATAGTCAAACACAAAAGATCCAGAATTAAAAAAAAAAAAAAAAAGAAACTCAGTCACTTGAAAATTAAAAACAAGCTCTGGCCTAAATAATTGGTCCAAGGAAGAAATTAAGATACAGTAACAGTCCCTAGAAAATTAGGACAAAACACACCATCATGTGTCAAGACAAATAAATGAGGCAAGAGAAACAAGCAAAGAAAACTAGTACCAGGACACTTGCATCTTTTATAAAACAAAATTTAAATAACAACAATGCAGATCTGCCCTCCTTAACCAGAGGAAGGAAACAGTCAAAAACAAACCAGAGAGCAAAACAATACAATTTACTAAAATCCAACAACAGTAATCAAAGTCTCTTCAAAACATAACCAAAAGATACATAAAAGCATAGCAAAAGGAAGGTAAACATTTTTAATAAGACAGGAATTTTATGAACATTGGTAAATGAATTTAGAAATTTCAATGAAAAAATATTTTTTGTTAAAAATATATACTAAAATCAGAGTAAAGTAAAACCCTTAAATGGAAAATATTGATATGAAATTGAATAAAGCATATCTCCACCTACCTCCGAATATATATGAAAAATTATGAACAGTCTTACTAATCCATTGCAACAGTTTTTCAAGGTGGAAATAGAATATGCCTAAGTGCCTGCCTTTAGCAGGCACTTTGCTAAATGCTTCATATATATTTTAATTACTGGCTGTGGAATACTTGCCATCTTTATCAAAGCACCTGGAATTTTTTGCCTGAGACCCTCAAGATCAGGTCTGTTGAAGTTCCCTTATACCGGAGAGTAGGGAGGGTCATGAGACTATCACCAGAATTTCCAATGAAAGTAACTTAGCAACTTTATTTTTGCAAAAGGTTGTGGTATGTCACTCAGACTGAGCAAGCACACTGAACAGGAAGTTTGCTAGGTTTTCATCCTAACACAATAATACTGTGTCTTTTTCCCATAAGATGGAGTCTGACCTCATGGCCTTCGTAGTTGGCTAGTTTTAAAAGAACTGGTGCAAATAAAATGGTCAAGGTCAAGTTCCTGGAATGTAGCAGGGCCTTTGTGTAAACAAATTTTTACATGTTGGGAAAGATTAAAAGATTTGAGTTCCTTATTGTAAACAAAAGTTTTACAAGGTAGTGGGGGTTACAAAATTGCATTAGTTACAAAGATTATGCTCCTATGATAATTGATAGAAAAGATTTGACTTCTTTGTAATTATTTCCTTCATCACTGTGACCAAATACTTGATAAAGGTAACTAAAATGGAGGAAAGATTTATCTGAGGTAAAAGTTTCAAAACTGTTAGTCCATCATGGCAGGGAGGGCAGTATAGAACAGAACAGCTCACATTCACTCCAGGAAATCTGAGTCACCTGAAGATATGCTAAGGAGGGGAGGGCTAAGTATGCACTTAATGAGATGATATGGTAGTCCTTCCCAGAGGTCCCTCCCTTAGTGCAGATGCTCAAAGCACATCCATCATATAGCACTGCAGAGCCTGCCCATGTTTCCCTTTCCTTCTTTTTTCAACTCTTTCTCTTTGGGATACTGGTCGAAGCCCAAGCATATTTTTCCCAACACTTAGGCTTTCTCATTCTTCTCTCAAGCTCTCTCACTACCCACTTCCCTCTCTGCCCTATGGCTGCTTTGCTGCCTTATGAGCCCACTGACCTCTGCTGCTGAACATGCTGACCTAACTTAAATGACATGCTTTTTCTCCTCTTCTCTACCACCTTCTCCTGGTGGCTGCAGAGATTTACAGCTTGCCTGCCCTATTGTTTTTCCCTCAAACTCAAACTGTCCTTGAGCTTCTTTCCCAAGTCCATTTTTAAATTCTTTTATTAACAAAACTAAGAACCCAGGAGGGAATACTCATTTCCCTGGTAACATCAATGCAAAGTATGAAACTTTTCTCATATGACACTAATCTCTTTAGAAACTATGTCTCCCTTCCCTACAATTTTATACTGGTTTTTATGACCATAACTACAGAATTTTGGTCTTGTGTTTTGCTCTTTGCTCCTGATGCTCACTGTAAACCTCGCTAAAAGTAGCTATCAACAACCATGCCACAGCCTGAATGTTGGACTGCCATGAAATCTCTGCTATGTAGTACATCACCTTTAGAGTCAGCCTCTCACAGTCACATGGGGTAGATAAATTTAGATAAGTTCTTTGCCAGAATATGACTGTCAGTGGCTTCTAGTCTAATTTCTAAGAGTTCATGTCCCCATATGAAACCATGTGAGTGCAGTAGTTACTATCCACATTACTATTGTTATCCTGACGTTCTAAGCTCAGAATTGACCATTAAACTCTGTTTATAGCATTCTAGACCTTCTCTATCTTCCATTTCCAACCCTCACAAACAAGTTCCAGAGTCTTAAAAAGCATAAGATCAGGCTAGTCACAGCAAAGACCCACTTCTTTGTTGCCACTTTCCTATGTTAGACTTTATCACTGCTATGGTCAAATACCCAAGAGAAACAATTTAAAGGAGAACTTAGCTAAGCTTGTGATTTTAGAGTCATGTCAAGAAGAGTGTTGCTGAGAACATTAGCTTACAACCTGACAGCCAGGAAACTGAAAAGGATGTTGCTCTAGCTGGCTTTCTCCTTTTCTCTCTCTTATTTCATTCAAGCCCCAAGTCTGTGGGACAATCCTACACACATTCAGGGCAGAGCTTAAGCCCCTATTTAATCCTCTCTTGAAATGTCCCGAACAACAAAAACAGGGGTGTGTTTTATTAATCTCTTAGGAGTGTCTCAATCCAATCAAGCTGATATGATATTTCCTATCAAATCTCTACAGGTCAACTGGCTACAGAACCATCGAAGACAGGAACAGGAGGGAAGGGGCAGTTTCAGGTACCCCAGAGCCAAAGCACCTTTAAGTGACCTGGAGACACTGGTATGGGTTGGTGGAGAAAGAAGAAAAAACAGACTGATTTCAAATGCAAAAGGTCCATTTCTTCAAGACAGAACTAAAATAGGGGTCCTTGAAAACTTATTTCCCTTTTTTTTTTCTTTCTAAATTCATTGAATTTCCTTTTTCCATTTATATCTCTTTTTCAATGGAACCATTACTTCTCAGGAATTTTACAAATTATTAAAAATTATTGAGTACCTGTGGAAATCTGCCAAGTGATAAATCTTTGTGCATTTAAAGAAAAAAAATTAAGAGAACATATCAACTTAGTCAAAAGAGAAAAGAAAGGCCTTGAGCCACCAGACTGAGGCCTCTGGCTAAATTATAAGGGGCTATGGATCATGGTATCAGATCATGTTCATCTGGGTCTTTGCATAAGCCTTGCACAGCATTTCCATGTGTTTGAGCTACCTAAAGACATAGCATCCCTAGGGTGTAGGCACATGACTCCAGATGAGCTTCACAGGGAACAACATGATAGAAGTACCTGAGTGACAGGTCATCCTGTGCTTTCCTGTTGAAACCACAGGAAGTAGTGTCCAACATAGGCGCACATATTTGAACAACTGGCCCCAGTTGGTGGCACTGTCTGTGGAGGTTTAGGAGGTGTGGCCTTGCTGGAAGACAGACTGAGAGCTCACAGCCTCAACCCACTTCCAGTTACTCGCTCTGCTTCCTTCAAGTGCTTGAAGATGTGAGTGCTCAGCTTTCTGTTCAGCCACTTCCCCAACATGATGGACTCTATCCCTCTGGAACTGTAAGCTCACATAAACTCATCCTTTTGTAAGTTGTCTTGGTTATGGTGTTTTATAGCAGCAACAGACAAGTTACTGAGACAAAATCTTAGTGGTCTTGCTTCCCTAGGGCCATTGGTAGTGACAAGGCTGAGTGAGGGGTGGAGAGATGAGGACGCCTCTCTAAGCCAGAAATAGCAGGCACTGTATTTAAACCCCTGAAGTGGCCTGGGGAACATGCTCTTAATCAAGAAGTAGGCAAAGCCCAGCAGAAGACTGAAGAAGGTTCCCAAATTCCTCCTAAATCCACAAAACAGACAAAGCTTTGTAGTAAATTCAGTTTGGATTTTCTACAAAGCCAAACGCTTGCCTTTCTCCTAGCATATCTTTGAGCCTTTAATCTAGTAAAGCAGTTCTCTAAAGCAAGGTGGAAGGAAGTATTTCTCACCTGGTTTAATTTTCCTCTGACACTTTGGGTTTTCTTCTCCTCCTTTCCAGCTTGCCTCCCTCCTCTCTCCATACCTTTCACCTCATAGAAGAGTTAGCTAAGTGGAGAGGAGAAGCTCTTATAAGGACACTGCCCATTCAGAGTCACAAGCATATGAGCAGGGGAGTCAGAGGGGCAAGGTAAAGTCTCATTTCACAGGGTCATCCTGGTCTCTATGGAGAACCTGTTGCAGCCGGGCAAGAGAAAAAGGCTAAGAAACATTAGCAGAATTTAAGCCTGGACCCCAGGGGCTACAGCCTGGGAACAAAGATTCTGGATCAACTGGAGATACATGTCAAAAAGTCAGATCAAGATCTGGTACCTAGGGCTGGAGACAGGGCTCAGTGATTAAGAACACTGGCTGCTCTCATAGAGGACCTGGGTTCAGTTCCCAGCACTCAGATGGCAGCTAATAACCATCTATAACTCCAGATCCAGGGAATTCAACACCCTCTTCTGGCCTCCATGAGAACTGCACACAAGGGTACACCTACATCCATGCAGGCAAAACACTCATAAAAATTTTTCAAATTAAAAAAAAAAAAATCTTGGACCTGAGCACCAGACAGGGTATTTCTGTTCATAGACATGGGGAAAGCATAGCAGAAGCCAGGATGGGGAGATGACTTCCTTTAAGAGGCACATCAGTGAGTGAAAGCCCAGTTGAACAGACCTTTCTGCTTCTTGCATACTGACATTAATGACAGTCTTTCTTCAGTGGAAGGGAGTGGATCTGCTTTACATAACGATATATCAGACTTTGAAGTAAAGCGGCTTGGTCTCGTGGACAGGGTGAGAGCCTTGTATAAAGCCCATCTCCTCAAGGCTCATGTGGTTGGTGCTCCATGTGGCAGTGTTGGGAGGCAGTGGGATCTTTAAGAGGTGAAAAAAATAGGTTATGAAGGCACTTCCCCCAGGAGAGATTAACTGGCCTTGCAGGGTGAAGTCCCAAGAGAGCATGCACGTGGTGTGACAATGTGAGGTAACCACATGCATTTAACATCTTCTGCATGCAGCATTTTCCTTTCTCCTGCTCTGACATGCTGTGATATAGCAAAAAGGCCCTTACAAGAGGTCAAATAATGGAGTTGCCTGATCTTAGACTTTAAGCCTCCAAAAGTGTAAGCCAAATAAACCTTTTTATCTCTTTTCTCTACACATTACCCAGCCTCAAGAATTTTATAACAGTAACAGAAAATGGCACAAAACACTCCTTACCCATCCCCTGCCACGTCACCCCCTGCCAAAAGGTTAAAAAGCTACCAAGGCACTTCCTTTTAAAGGCCAACGAAAGTTAGAAACTATATTTATTAAAAGATGCTACAGTAAAACACATACTGAATTAAACAGTTTTAACTGCAAAGACTGGGGTTGGTATAGGATCTGTAATCTGGATGACACTAGTATGTTAAATTTAAAAGTTCTAAATGTTTAAAAACATTTTCATCCTTTTTTTGAAAAACTTAGATTTTCATTGCAAAAGTCTTCAATGTATAATTATGATACAAAATTTTCTTTTTCAGATTTATTTTTGTTTGTTTGTTGAGAAAGGGTCTCCTGTAACTCCAGCTGGAACTTACCACTCATCCTTACCCAGATCTACTACCTTTGCTGGGATTAAAGGCGTGTGCCATTTTTGCTGGGGGACGGCTTAAGGGTAGAACACTTGCCTAGCATGCAAAAGGATCTGGGTTTGATCCCTTCTACCACAACAAAAATCATAAACAAATAAAATAGATTTAAAAAAAAATTTTACTCTGACCACACTAGTCCTAGGATACTAGAGTCTAGAGCTGGTATACACAGCAGAAATTCTTATGAATTTAGAAAAATCTTCAAGGATCTGTCATTTCAAAGAATATTTTTTCCATTAGTGGATCTAAAATCTGCAATAACTAAGAAAGTGTGTGACCTTTAATGAAATCATCCATGTCCATTACGCACACAGTGGACTCTCAGTGGTCAACTCATCTGTCTGTGATGTAATCCATCAAAATACCCACAACAGTGCAAAAAGGGCACTTTTGAAATTTACCCTCTTCCCTTCTCCAAATCTGTTACTTCTGCATGAAATGCTTTGCATGCAGCTATTCAGGGTTGTGCTTCTATCACGAATCCTATGGCATGTTACTGAATTCCTAACTCTTCTCTTAATTGAGACTATAATTTTAAAACTTAATCCTCTTTCGAACTTAGAATGGACTGTAACAGCCTGTTGATCTGGTGAGTCCCTCAGTGATATTGTCACCAGGCTGCCCCATTCTCAGAAAGAAGAAAGGAAAACCTATTTCTTAAAGAAGGCTGGAATGCTTGGCTGTGAGGTCACAGATGGAAATAGAGCCCTCTGGCAGTGCTCTGTGGGAAGTGCCCTGAAATGAGCTCCTTCTGCTACCTCATCAACAAAATTTCCTTGGGAGCTGCCAAGGCAGAAAGTTCTTTCATGATTTATCCTCTCTTTATGATAAGGTTCTACGGTGGTCATACGAACATCTTGGTAGACACCACTGTTACCATTCGTATGTGCAGCCTGCCTGAAAAGTTTTATTAACTGCCAATGCTAAACAAAGACCAAAGATACCCACACCCCAACAAAACCTCCTGCCTTACTGAACCTTTTCCTCTGCTTCTCCTTTCCTTTCCATACCTCCATTTCAAAACAACCTATCCAATCAAACCTTCAGTGATTATAATTCATATTGAGCCTGGCAAGAGTTGCTCTTGGAACAAGACACCTGGAATTGGTAGAGCATGCTGTCTCATAATTCTAAAATCCCAACAGTGGATAAAAATGTACAGATAGGCACCAGGCCCAAGTTTTGAAGTCCCAGACCCTGTGTTGGGGAAGTCAAATGTGCCACTATCAATATTAGAAGAACCAAAACTTTGGCACCACAAAAAGCACCCAAATTTCTAGTCTAATTCTGCTGGCACTTTAATGGAAGGGCAAAGACAGTAGACACTTAAGATACTTAATCACACCAGGCTCCAGAGTCAAGCCTGCACTGACCTCCAGGGTCCCGAAATAACTCCTGCTGGCCAGGACTGTCCTCCCAAACCAGTCCAGGCTATCTGAGGATAGTGCTCCCAAGAATTATCTTTATCTTATGATACATGTCAGAGTCAACAAAACAAAGGCAGATTCTGAGGATCCACAGTGATTTGGTTCTTGGTGCTGTACTCTCATTCAGGAAGAACTGACTGAGGGGTTAAAATATGTACTGCTCTTGCAGAGGACTGTAGTTCAGCTTCCAGTGCCCACATCAGGCAGTTCCCAACCACCTGTAACAACAGCTTCAGGGAATCCATTGCCCTCTTTTCGCCTCCACAGGCACTCACAGACATGTTCACACACACAGACATACATTAAAAAAAAAAAAAAAAAAAAAAAAAACTTGAACTAATTCTTAAAAAAAATTAATTAGTATGCTGATCCACCCATGTCTGAAGCATGAGACCCTCTAAGAGAGGTGTCTATGTCTTTATACCTTATCTCACACTGATTTCACCACTTCTACCTCTACTATGTCCTAGACCCAAATTGGCAGGCCCATTCAGTCATGCCCCAAAGTAGATGTCTATGACCTCACAAGAGGAGAGCAAATGTAGAAAGAAGGGTAGGTGGAAAGAAAAGCATCTCTACAGATACTTATAACTAAAATAATCTGCTGAAGCCATATTTGAATTAGCAAAACCCTAGAAACAAAGCAAACACCCATCACCAAGTGGACAGAGAATCCAAAGGTGACATCACAAGTCTATTCAGCAATAATAGGTACCAAATAATTGACATGTACTTCTAACAGATAGTCTCAAAATAGCTCAATTAAGTGAGATTAAAAAAACCCCAAAAGATATTTTAATAATCCTCTAGAACATGCAAAATAATCTATGCAAGAAGGTAGGTTCATGAAAGCATTGACAAGAAAGGACTGAAAGGTGCATGTGACAATTTGGGGTTGATGGACAGTTTTATTATCTTGGCTGATTTATAATGGCTCTACATAAATAAAAATGCATTAGCCTGCAGATTTTAAAGATGTGCAACTTACTATGCTCAATGCATGACCCCTCAGTAAATTTTTTAAAGGGGAAAAGAAAGCAATTTGGGAGGAGAGAGAGGTATCAAGGAGTTTGGTGCAGTGTGACTATTGCTTGAATATGAAATGTCAACTGCAAGCTCTAATGATTGAAGTCTTTGTCTCCAGCTGGTAGTGTTGTTTGGGAAGATTGCAGGGCCTTTAGGAGGTGAAGCCTCACTGGAGAAAGTGGGTTACTAGGGGTGTGCCTTGAGCTTTGCAGTGCCAGTTCCACATCCTCTTCCCTCTTACTATAGATGCAATGTGATCAGAGCTAGCCTCCTGCGTCTGCAGCCCCATGACTTATGAAAAAAGTAACTCACAGAAAATTGGTGTTGAAAAATTAGAACATTACTGTGGTAAATTTGACAGTGTGTTTCCTTAGGCTTTTGGAACTAGTTTTCAGGAGGAATGCAGAAGAGTTTAGAACTTTAAGATAGGAAATCCCTGGAATGCTGTAAGCAGAGCTTATTGAGTCATTCTGATGGGAGTCTGGAAGACCAGAAGGCCAAGAGAAATGCAGACTGTGGATATCCAGCTTACATAGTTTTAGAGGGGAACAAGGATTCTATCAGGAACTGGGACAGAGTCTATTCTTGTCGGCAAAGAACTTGACTGAATTCTGCCCATGCCTGAGAATTTATGTGAGGCTAAATTTTAAAATTATGGACTAATTTCTCTAACAGAGGAAATTTTAAGATGACATAACATTTAGCTATGGCAGGGCTAGTACTTGATGTTTTTATTCATCCCTATGATTTGAGAGAGAAATAAACAGAACAAAAATAAGTAAAAACTGTCAGATTTGGTAAGAAAGGTATGTGAGCATGCTTAAAGCTTCCAAAAAAGGAGAGTGTAGATGACAAAGCATCTGTACTTGTTAAAGAAATTAGAGCCACTAAAGAGAACCTTCACCAGTTTCACTAGAACAGCAGGAAAAGTACCCTGAGGGCAAGATCCGGCTTACCAAAGGCTCTAACTTGTGAAAGTAAAAATTCATTTGAAAGAAGAATGCCACTGTGAGGGTTCCCTGCTCCTCAAAAGCAACTGCCTGGGGAAGTGTTTCCCTAGGGTCAGCACATAGAGGATGGTATCTGTGCTCCAAAGTGACCACCAGGCTCTATCTAGAGCTGGCAGCAGCAGAAAGTGGTAATACTCATTTAACAAGCATGAGAACTGCAAGACTGTGGGGGTTTTGGAATCTTGCTCCATGGTTTTACAGCTGCTGACATCATGTGTGGTAGGGTCAAAGTTCCTGCAAGGAGGCCCCCGAGAGCCATTTTATGAAGTTGTGAGGATGAAGTCCATGTTGCAATGAAGACCAAAAGCTACTGGAGATACCAAGACCATGGACTACACTTCAAGGAAAGCCACGGGTATGAAATGGAGCTGACCTAAGAGATGCTATGTGTGCTGTAGGCAGCAGAGGTAGAGAAACGGTGCTACCTAAGCCCTCTAGAGTTCAGAGTGCTGGACATGGTGCAAAAGGATTTGATGTTTGTCCTGCATTTTTATCTTGCATTGGTCTGATCTTTCCTCGTTATGTCCCCATTCCTCCCCCTTTGGGAAAGGAATATTTACTCTGTCATTGTATGTTGAAAGTATGTTACTTGTTTTCCAATTTTACAGGAGGTCACAGTTGAGAGACCATTGAGTCTCAGATAGGACTGGACTTTGCACTGCTGGATAGTGTTGGAAGTGTTAAATACTATCTAAACTTTTGCAGTTAGAGTGAATGCATTTTGCATTTTGAGATAACCATGAGCTAATGGGGACTAGGGGCAGAATATTGTTGTTTGAATGTGAAATGTCCCACACAGGCTCATGGTGACACTGTTTGGGAAGGTTGTAGAAACTGTAGAAGCTGGAGTTTCACTGGGGAAAGAGGGTCAATGGGACAGCCTTCAGTCAGGATTGTGGATGCAATACAACCATCCAGCCTCCTGCACGTACTGCCACATGCCTTCCCCATTATGATGGGACGAGTCCCTCAAACCATAAACCAGAATACACCCTTCCTCCCTTAAACTGTTGTCAGATATTTGGTCATAACAACTGCTACTGTGACCAAGAACAAGTAATGTGGATTCCTATTGTTCATGACAGTTAGGCTCTGAAAGTCACCATGAGTACTGGGGCAGTGATACCTGAATCATGTATGCATGCAATACATATTTTTGACAACTTAACAATATGTAAGCTTGGCTTATGCATGTTTTGCTTAAAGATACTACTGATCATTGACATTAAACTCATGGCCAATAGCAGCACTTTAACTCATTCTTGAACAAAGTTTGTGTAACACCTTTGTAAGGTATTACAACTTTCTCGAGCTTATACACATACTAGCACTTTGAATTCGGGCCATTTTTCAATCAACAAAATCACAGAAAAACAGGCAACTCCTTCCTAAAAAAAAAAGTGACACCAAATAAAAACAGTAGGACAGTGTTTTCTAATATAGAAGCCTTGTTTGACTGCCACTAGAATGTATTTCTTACAACTACAGTATATCTGTGACTGTCCACAAATAACTACAATAACAGATCTGGGAGTTCCAGCAAGTAGGCAAATTTATAAATATGGAATCCTCAAATAATAAGTAAAGGCTATCTAGTTTCTCCACGTCCTCACTCTACAATGAGAGGGATATTTACATCATCAGACTTCTGTGAAGGTCGTGTGCCAAATCACAGGTGATCATACAGCAGTACCTAGCAAGTACAGTGTGTCTTAGGCAGTGTCCTTCTGCCATGTCTATCGCTCTGGGCTCTGTGCCCGTAACAGCTGTATTCCAGTCCTTTTGTGTTCCGATGTTTCCCTTCATACCACTCCCAACATCTGTGAACATTCCAAAGACCAGAGCACATTCTATGACAGCAGAAGTACACAGACTGACTGAGTTAAGACTTCTGGATTTGGATCTAAATATCACATTAAATGCTTTCTGACTTGCACTATAGTCTGTCCTACACTGGCCTTGTCACTGTTTAAAATGGGAAGCTTAAGCCTATTACCTTATCCTAAATGATCCAACACTCCAAACTGTCAGAAATTAATATTTAAGAATATTTCAATATGATGTCATTTTCTCAAGAAACTCTTGGTCTATAATAAACCGGAAGTCATAAAAATTAAAGCACCATAATTTACTAAACAGCAATCAGATCTTTCTGATGGGTAGAAATGATGAGAAATTACCATTTTAAAAAAGATAGTCCAGCAACTTGAGAAGAAACAGGAGAGCATCAAGCTACCAACCTTTCAAAGATCACTGAGCTATGGTCCTTCCAATTCAGGAGGTTTTTAAATGTCCACAAGTATTTGACTTCTCGAAGCTATTGTTGAGTATTCTGGCAATTACTCTGCATTTTTGGCTGACCTTACGAATGGCAAAAAACCCAAATCTCTAAACATCCACCTAAACATACCAGCCATGTGGGAATATAAATATTCAAAAGGAAACGAAAAACCAAAGTAGGACTGATTTAGTGATTCATGAAATTACAGTGCTTGGGGGTAAAGGCAGGTGGATGTGAGTTTGAGTCCAATCTGGGAAACAGTAAAACCTGTTGGGGGCTGCGGAGGGGGTAAATGGACAAAGAACTTTCTAGTTCTGCCAAGATGGTGTAACGTCATTCCTCTGAGGTCTTCTTCCTCTGTATATGTGGCCTCTTCGCATCCCATCCCCACCCAGTGTCAGGTGCTCACCACCAACAATACTTATTCAGACCCCTGTATTCTACAGATCAACAGGAAAACTGAAAACTAAAAGGGAAGTTAACAGGGATCCAGAAACACAGGACACAATGCCCCAAATGCCTAGGATACAATGGAAGAACCACTAGACAGCCCAAGAATGAGGGAAAAGGCAACTTGACTCCAAAAAGACATCAGAAGCCAACACCAAGACAATTCAGAAGATTTTAAAGGCGCTACTTAAAAAATGCTTCTATGAGAACTGGAAACACTCTTGTAATAAAGAATAGCTAAAATGTAGCTGTTCACTTAGTGACTTTTAGATTCCACAGATCAGTGAGTGAGATGTTAAAATTCCAGCATACCTAGAGCCAACAGGGAGAACAGATCAACCAGATACTCAATGAAACTGCCACATGCAAGGTGTTAGTATCATACGGGCTGCCCCAGGTTGGCAAGGCAAATGACATATGATCTGGTGTGATCTGTGAGACACAGGGCACACAGAAAACTACCAAGTCAGGGCAAGCTGGGTGGAGTGACTCAGGTGAGGGAAAGAGGAAACAATAAGGGAACTCCACAAGAGAAAACAAGTCCACCAAAAAAAGGGGAGAATGCTTTTCATGTGCAGTGGTCAGCAGACACACAGTTAAAGAGGTGTGTGTATGAAGGACTAAGGGTTACAATAATAAAGAATCAACAGGAGTTGGAGAAAAGTTCACTGTTAAAAAGAGGCCAAAAGACAAGAAGATGTCAAGAAAGGCAGGAAGGCTTAGTACCAGGGTATGTGAGAATTTCTCAAAGCCTGGCTCACAACTATCTGAGGTATAGACTAGAATGGTTATATGGTGCCCTGATTATGACTTTCTGACCTTGGAAAGTAAAAGGTAGAAGTCATTATTTTAGTTAGATTCTAAGACAATCAAAATATATTATGAATGGGAAAAGAACCATACTAATCAATGCAGCTGAGCAGAGAAATGATCCCTCCCCTTAGCCAATAAGAACAATTATAGTATAACAAAACCTCCTCTAACTATATCTCTGGGGTAAGCAGGGCAATAGGACTCACCTCCAACTACAAATGAGAGCTGTACCATGTGGGTAGCCTGTCCCCACAGCCATGAGCAGGAAGTGCCCTTCCCAAGGCAGAGCCACACAGTAAAGAAGCTGCTCAGTGGACACTAAGCTTGGGGATGTCATGTTATGAAGCCAAATCAACTCCTATAGATTCTTTAGTACCAAAACAAGCAGCTAAAATGGAGACAGTGAACTAAGCTGTGTACTCAAAGGGGTTGATGGCTGGAAGAGAAAGTACCTTGAGGCCTCTGGGTCAAAGAGCAGGAGTACAGAAATAGAATGATTAAAATCATCTTTGTAGTAGAACAGAGATTTCCCTTATTCAGAGAAGATGTTCCAAGACTCTTTGCAGATGCATGATGTAGCAGACAGACAACAATATACTGTTGTCTCCTATACATGCCTATGATAAGCTTTAATTTATAAAGGAAACACAGTAAATTCATCACAGTAACTAACAGAAAAACAGATTATAACAATATATTGTAATGAAAGTTATACTAAAGTGGGCTCTGAAAATATTTTACTGTACTGCATTTTCAGGCCACAGTTGACTACCAGTAAGTGAAATTGTGGTTAAGTGAAATCCAGACAAAAGAGGACTACTATATCTTTTCTCACTTCCTACTACAACCCCAAAACTGTGTTAGGTCTTAAGCTACAGTGAACAGAAGAGAAAAACAGAAAGGCTTCTCTAATGCCCAACTGTCCCAGGCATCATCACTCTGGACCTTGGCTCCCACTGTGTTAGATTGTTCATCACTGTGAGAAACATCTAAGAGAACGAGTATAGAGAAGGAAAGGTATTTTGTTTGTTTGTTTTGTTTTTGGCTTCTGGTATGAGTTCATGGTTGGCTGCCTCCATTCCAGTGGACCTTCAGTAAGGCAGCAAGAGTATGTGCCAGAGTAGGCTGCTAGTTCACTTCGTGGTGGCTAAGAAACAGTGAGACAGGAAGAGGCTGGGGACAAGATATACCTTTCTAGGGCATAGCTTCCATGACCTACTTCCTCCAAGTAAGCCCCACTTGTTATGAACACTATAAATACATTAAGGGAGTAATCATTAAGTCAGAACTCTCAGGATCTAATCACTTCCCAAAAGTCCACCAGCTGACAGTCAAACTAAGCCAAGCCTCCAACACATGAGCCTCCAAGGGACATCTCAGTTCAAGCCACGTGCCTTGCCCATACCAAGCCCAGATGCCCTGGTCTGACACTGCAAAGCCATTCCTGGCTCACAGCAATCTGTTCCTCTCACACACCCCGATTCTGTTTCACATCTTACTGAAACACAGGGGACTGAGCTTCAATCATTAGGTCAAAGAAAGCACAAGTTCTTAACATCGTATCTTTCTACTAAAAGTATGCCCTGAGTACAAAGGGACTGTGGAACCCAAAACAGTGCCCTGTACCAAGTGGGCACTCACTATGAACACATAGAACAAATATGAAAAAGTTGGGAAAGTGAGAACAAATCCACTGACAGTTTCAAATGCACTCAAAGTATACCCAAGGCCAATGGAGTCTAGTTTCAGGTCAGCTCCATCCCTTACCATATGGGCTCAGGGATGCTGAGAAGACCTTCCAGTGCCCCTGGTGGGTTGGCACTTCCTTGGTAAAGATATGTGTTCTACAGCACAGAGCTTACAGACCATCACCTCCTGCTATAGCCATGACCCCATCACACTGTTTTAGAACTGTCTGGCCAAGAATGAGGTGTAGCGTGTAGCCAGGAAGTGCAGACAAACCAACATAAACTAGCTTTTCTAAAGTCTAAGACTTTCTATCTTGGACTCACACTAAGAGAGTCTTACAGTCAGAGCTGTTTCACTGAGCACAGTGAAGAAAAGGAGCATTCTTAAGTCCAATGCCTTGTCATGTCCCAGAACCCAAGCTCCCAGCTCAGTCAGAGAAGCACAGATTCACTTGACCAATACAGGAGTTTGTTCAAACTTCCAAGACCCTAAGAAAGGTTTTTGTAAGCTGGGCATGATGGCACATGCCTGTAATTCTAGCATTCAAGAGGTAGACATGAGATGATAAGGAGTGAAGGCTATCTTTGACTATGCAGTAAGTTCAAGGCCAGATTGGCTCAAAACAAATTTTGTGGTTAAAAATGTCTGGAAATTGCTTCCTCAGAGTAATCTTTGGTGGAGCATACCCTATTCATTACTCACTGATGCCTATTAGGGCTCAAAGTTGTCAAACAGAACAATGGGGCTCAGGTTATAGCCCAGAGGTTGAGTGCTTTATTAGTATGTGTGTGGCTTGGGTTCAATCCCCAGTACCAGAAAAAAAAAATCAAATGAAATCAACATGGCAATAGGTATTTGCAGACCTTGCTCCTAAAGCCCAGATAAAAGTTGAGGTTTGCCACAGTACCAAGGCCTTCCCTACCATTCCTTAAGCTGCTTTTGATAACTTCATTTCAAGCCAGAAACATCAGCTGTGAAATGAGTCTTCATTTCCATGCTGTGTCCACATCAAGCAGTTCCAATCAGGCTATCGGAATTCAGAGGCTTTGAGGAGCACTCCATTTGAATGATGTAATCAGAAAAGAAAAACACAGGAGATGCAACTTGGTCAGATGATCTGAGTAGGACCAGGATCTGTTAGAGATGGCCCTCTGCCTGTTTCAGATGTGTCTCTTCAACCCCGCAAAGGCATGCCAGGAATAAAAATAGTCCTACACCTCAAGTAAATTCGTGTTGTGGAAAAACGCTTTCTGGCAGTATTTAGGGGCAGGCAGGTCCAAGGGGGCTTTTACCACCTGGACACCATAACAACAGTTCTGGCCCACCATCTTGGGGTCACCCTCTCTGGGTGCACAACTGCTAATGACTGCAGGCATTATAGGCTACCATCTACAACACGCAGCTCAAAGGTAAGACCAGGACATGGCTACCTTGTACCTGTGCCCTGGGCCTCTGACACTGAAACCCTAGTACCCATACTCAACTGTGCTGTGAGGAAGAGAGTAAGGGCCTCTGTTGTATAAAAAAATAGTCAGTCACACCCTACTCTCTCTAACCAGGAGAGCCGTGACAGTTTGAGGCATGTGTGACTAGCCATTCACCCCCAGGGGTGACTTTGGTAGGAGCCAGTGGCGTGCTCAGCCCCATTGTCCCAGTACCCAGAGCTCTACGAACTCTCAAGCTTGACTATTAGCTGTCCGAAGAGAAGCTAGAAACATCTAGCTGTGCACATATGGAGTTTAGAAAAGCTGTGTAAAATGATTCAGCACCTCCCATAAGGCTAGACATGGTAAGGAAGGGAAAGCTCAGAATGTTCTACCAAGGGCTGTGGTAGACTGATGAAATTCATTTCCTCAATCTCCCATAAGCGCCTCTTATCTGGCTCCTCTCTGTGATAGGCTAACCTGTATTCCTAGAACATTCATATGTTGAAGTCTTACTCCCCAATACCTTAAGATGTGACTGTATTTGGAGGTAGGTCATTAAAGAGGTACCAAAGTCACAGTGAGGTCATTAGGGTGGCCCTGGTCCAATAGGACTTATATGTCATATCCATATAAGAGGAAGTAAAAACACATCCCTGTTGTGTAGAGGGATAACCATGTGAAGACTCCATGGGCAAACCAAAGGACAGAGAAGCCACAGGAGAGACCAGTCCTACTGATGACTTCAGAATGGACTTCCAGCATCTAAGGGTATGACACAAAAAAATGGTCTTCTAAAAGAAAAAAAATAGTGCATGGGGCGGGGGGAAGCTGGGCATGGTGGTAGTGGTGGTGGCACACCTTTAATCTAAGAACTTGGGAGGCAGGGACAAGTGGATCTATGTGAAATTGAGGCCAACCTGGTCTGGTGAGTTCCAGACCAGCTAAGCTATAGGGAGACCCTGTCTCAAAAAGCCAAAAGTGACCCCCCCAAAAAAATTCTGCTGTTTAGGCTTTCCATCTGTGGTTTGTTTCAGGAGCTGTCGCTAATATTCTTTTTGACAGTCATTCTCCCCCTGGGACAGAGGGTCCAGCAGGCCCTCCTGTGCTCAAAGTCAGGGCAACCACACATCCCATTTGGAAAACAAGCCAGTCATCAAGACTCTCATCTTGTGCTAGCTCACCTTCACAAAGTAAAATGGCTCTAGCTCACCAGGCAATAGGTGCCCAGAACAACTAACGCAGCAAGCCTTACAGATGAACAGAGAAGACCTACAATGTGTAGTGGCCTGTCTGCAGAATATGATCCACAATGCAGCCCAAGTCCCTTCTTCTGCTGCCTACTGCCCACTGCCATCAATGTAGCTCAGTGACCCCACGGAGGAGACAGCCCAAGAGGAGTGAAAGAACAGGGACAGATGGGAGACACCTTTGGAAACCCTGAAATAAAGGATCTAGTGTCAGCCTCTGCTGACAGTGAAATACATCTATTGACCTTGCCTTAATCAATATTTAATAGAAGACTCTCCTGCAAAGAAAGGCTCTATTTATATATGGGTGAAAATATACAGGACTTACGTATTACAGGTAGCAACTCAGTGATTCTGTCTGTCCAGGTGGCTACCCGGACTTTACCG
Organism: Nannospalax galili; assembly: GCF_000622305.1. Classification (NCBI taxonomy): domain Eukaryota; kingdom Metazoa; phylum Chordata; class Mammalia; order Rodentia; family Spalacidae; genus Nannospalax; species Nannospalax galili. The sequence goes on along the minus strand of NW_008352325.1, from coordinate 592,662 downwards.
TCCCAGACTTCACCGGGGGTCGAAGTGAGGGCCGCACTGGTTACTGGGCCACTGCTCCTCTTAGCTGTCCTCTTCCACTCAGCATACTGGTCAGCTCCAAAACTGGAAAATCAAAGTAGCCATTGTTGAACTTGTTTTGAACTTATACAGACCTGAATGCACACTCTGAATGTATCCAGGACTAAAAACTGCTAATGATATAAAAGAATACATTTTCAAGGAGGTTGTTTAGAAACTTGCCAAGAGCAAAACAATGGTAGTAAATCCACAGAAGTAGGTTACCATTGCCATGTCTACTAATTTTAGGGACAGATGCCTAAATACACCAGAGGCTCCTAGCTCACTGCCTGGGTTTCTCTCTAATCCCCAAAGCAAGCGACTTTCGAGGCATGTAGAATGTGGAGCCCATATAACTCTGCTTTCCTAAGAGGCCAAAGATTACCCTGAATTTAAGTTTTGAGCCCAAATCAAAAAATAGTCCACATCTTTCCTTTCACAGACTCCTCCCAGGCTCCACCCATATCCTCAATCCACCCCACAGATGTGCATGCATCTCAGACTAGGCACCAGGCGATGGCCTGCTGTCATTATTAGGAGAGCCTTGCAGAAAATGAAGAGAACAGAGAATTCTAAGTGGTCCATGAACTCCCTATCAGGAGGACTTCAGGACAGGGAGGTTTGTAGTTCAACTCCTAGCCCCTAGGATTCACTTTGATTTACATACTCAAGACCTGAATACCAATAGCCCAAGGCACTGATATGAGCATGAGGAGGATCATGACAAACCCTTCCCTTGCAGGAAATGGCTTTGCAGGGAAATGGGCAACTCAACCCCCTCTTGAACCATGAGTCCTCTGCAGGGTCCTGGAGATAAAGCCCACCTCACTGTGGATTTTAGTAAACTGCACTAGGATGCATTAGATTTTAACACTGTCACAGGAAACACACACAGTAACTAACTCGGTAGGGTGGACAGCATGGAGTAAAGGTACAATCAGACTCATGGTTGCTGCTTTTTGTGTTCCCACTGATTCAACTATGATGTGGGTGCTCTGAATAGGCAATTCAATGAAGGATATATCAACAATGTTTTCCTAATCATTAAAGTGTGAAAACAGGGTCTTCCCTGCTTCTTCCCTGCCATTAGGTCCCACTGGGCATGCTGCTAAGAATCCAGGCTTGGGAACCAAAGACCCCTAATTCATTTCCTGACACTAACCCTAACTGAGCAGCTTACATTTGGGCAAATTATTGGACTCACTGAATTTCAGTGTCCCTAATTACAAAAAAGAATTATATAGTTTTTAAGTTTAAAATAATTAATACATACAAAGACTGGGGACAAGATCCAATCATAAGTAAACATTAAACAGATACTCAATGTAACTAAGGCAGCAAACAGTCCTGTTATCAGATGCAAAGTTAGCCACCTACAGGCTGTGTGCTTGATGTTTAAAGTGGACATTGATCTTTCTAGGTCCCAAATGGGAGTTGTGTGATATAAGATGATTTGACTTCTCAAAGCTCAATATCACCTGTATACACAATGGCATTTTATTGTCTTAAATGTCTCAAAGAAGTCTAGCATCTAAGTTGAACACAATTTGTTTTTAAGTTGGTGTGAAGTCAAATAATTTTAAGTTTTGAAATATCAGTGGGTAAAACCACAGGAAACGGATTCTAGGCCACCAGAAAGACAGCTTGTGGATCACTAATTCTCATATTCAGAGGGGTCCACCTGTAGAGGACCTAATCTTTCTTTAGGTTCTGATCTGAACGGCCCCAGAGTCAGTTCCCAATGCCTCTGCCACCTATCTCTTTCGGACTTAGACCATATACTCCATAGACTTGCTTTTTAAGTATGTGTAGGTCTACATAGTGAGTTCCAGGACAGCTGGGGCTACAGGGAGATCCTATCTCAAAAAGACCAAAAAAAAATGTATGTGTAGACACAATAAATTGATCTCTAATTAAGATAAAATAAAAAATGTTGAGAAGGTCACCACATTGACCATTTTTGTCCATTTTCAAGAAAACAGATGTCAAACTTTGCAGTTTGAAAAAACAAACACAATATACTTCTAAGCTTGATAAAATTAAAAGAGTAAGATACATGATAACCTCAGGACTGGTCAATAGCCCCACAGAGCCTGTACAAATACCCTTCCCAGGCATTGTTTACCATGACCCCAGACAGCATCTACAGCAGGCACTGGCAAAGTCCCAAAGCAGACCAGTATGTCCTGGTCGTGGACTGACCTTGACCATCCTGCCAGACAGGCACCTACAGAGTCCAGATGGAATCCATCCATCTGTCTTTATCAGTCAAGGGAACACATTTCATGCAGTCTTATAGCTCAAAGTGACAAAAACTTATGATCTTAAAGAATATAGTAACCCAGACAAAAACAGGTATGTTAGCTTAGTTCCAAGATTTTCTAGAGGCAAAGTATCTCTTGATCCCTGTTTAGTATCTGTGATATCTTCCAAAAATTCCTGAGCTAACATAAAGTTTTCATTCTGTCTAGCTTTCACACACTAAATATTTAGAGTTATAACAGTGATTATTTAGACAGTCAACAAATGCCAACTTTCACAACAAAGATATTTAGCCTATTTGACTAGAGGGAAGCCCAGGCCTTCTTGAAAGGGGAAGAGAACACCTTTAACCAAAAAACAAATCCATATTGAAATGAAAGAAGAGACTACTGTGTTTTCACAGAGGAAGGCACTTGTGAAGAAAAATTAAATATGTGGATAAAATAGAATGGAAAAAAAGGGGCAAAATTCTAAAAATGAATTGTGAAATTTCAGAATTCGATAGCTAGAACCTGTGAACAGCTTTAAAGTGAACCAACAGTTAAATACTGGGACGTGGCTCAATGGTAGTACAGTTACTTAGCCTGTATTGAGGCTCTGGATTTACTCACCAGTGCCTTTAAAACAAAGAGAGAGGTGGTCTGGGGAGATGACTCCATTGGTAAAATACCTGCTATACAAGCCTGAGGAACTGAGTTTGGATCCCAGAACCCATGAAAAAAGTGAGGCAGCATGTGAGGGGATAGAACCCACTAAAACCCTGAAGTCCACTGGCCAGGCAGCCTAGTTGAATGGGCAAGTTCAGATTCAGTGAGAGACCCTGTCTCAAAAAATAGAATGTGAAGAGGTTGTGGAAAGCCACACAATATCAACATCCGGCCTCCATATACAAGTGCACACATGTGCGCACACAAGCACATATACAATATAAAACCTACTCATGCCATTCTAATAAGTAAATAAAAGGAGAAGTGGGAGAGAGAAGCACCTCCACATCACTTCACGACTGTCTCATGCCCGTCTTTTCACGTGAGTGCTGGGGTTCCCTACTCATGTACTTGCAGTGCAAGCATTTTACTAATTGAGCCATCTCTCTAGCCTTATTTTATCATTTATTTTTTTATATTTTATTTATTATTTTTATTTTATGCATATGAGTGTATTGCCTGCATGTATGTGAGTGCACCCATGTTGTGCAATGCCACGGAGGTCAGAAGAGGGCTTCGGATTCCCCTGGAACTGGAGTTAAGGACGGTTTGTAGCTGCCATGTGGGTGCTGGGAATCGAATCTGGGTCCTCTGCAAGAGCAGTCAGTGCTCTTAACCGCTGAGCCAACTCTCTAGCCCTTTTATCATTTTTTTAAAGAGAAATATGTCTAGAAGAATAAATCTAAAATCAAAAGCACAGTTGGTAAGAGAAAATAAATAAATCTTCTTGCTTAAGGATCTGGGTCATAAAATATGAAATAAGGCACAGCCTTAACCTTATATGTGATATAGGCCAGAAAATTCCAGCAGGCCAGTAGCACAAATAATGAGGAAAGCCAGGCCATCATCACTGCATCAGGGGCAGCAAACCCACACATTACAAGCCCTAACAGTCCCAGGGACCAAAGATCACGTGACGAAACAATAAACAGAAATGCAAAGGAAATGTTGAATAGGAAAACAGATTTTGAAAAAAAATCATTGTTAGTTACAGATAAAATGAAGGATGATCAATTAGAACCAAGGTGAACATTCAATAAGGATGTCATCTGGGAGCAGCTGCAGCCACCACCTCTCTCACTGGGACCAGGATAATTAGAAAAGCTGATGATTAAAAATTATTTCATTCACCAAAGTACCAAAATAATACACTCTAGATGGAAATAGATACAGAACTCTTTGAAGAAAATGGAAGGCTTTTAGGGAGGAACTGGAAAGAACAGATATAGAAGCATACTCCCTTCATTAAAGTTGAAAGGTTCCTATTACTGCCCCTATAGGACAGGGCAAAACAGCCCAACTTACCCCCAGTCTTGGGAGAGAGCTCCCTTGATGATCTGAGGGTCCTGGAAGATATAGGAGATATAGGACATCTGCAGATATAGATTTTGGATGGAGAACACGAATGATGAAATATGAATTAAAAACAAGACCAAGGATAACTACTAGCAGCTTCCTCAGTAAGACAGTCAGTCCCTCACTTCCCACACTGCTAATGAATGGATGATTGACACATTACAAAAAATACATAAAGAGAAAATGTACATGAATAATATTACAAAATTTAGGTAAGAGGTCTTCACAAGCAAGATTCTTATTTTAATGCAATTTAATTTTTAATTTTGTGTGTGTGTGTGTGTGTGTGTGTGTGTGTGTGTGTGTGACTATGTATGGGTACATGCATATGAATGCAGGTGCATATGGAGGCCAGAGGCTCTTGGAACTGGAGTTACAGCCAGTTTGGGAGATGGGTGCTGGGAACTAAACTCATGTCTTCTGTAAGAGCAGTATGCAACATTCTCTTAACCATTAAGTCATCTCTTTAGCCCCCAACCAAAATTCTTAATCTAAAAGCCATGTAGGATAAACCAACTCCTTTACAGTGAAAGGCCCTATGTGCAAAATCAAAAGCCCAGCATTAGGATAAAATATTTGTAATAACATGCAGCAAACAATCTATGTTAAATAAATCTTATTTACTAAGAGAAAAGAAAATCTAAAAACAAGCAAAGCGTTCAAAATCCAACAACTTAGAAAACAAACTAGTGAAACTCTCAGCTTCACAAGTAACCAGGGAAAGGGTGATTGAAAAAGCAACAAATGCACTTTGATGTGACCTATCAGATGGCTGGAAATCTGGGGTTACCCAAGAAGGGAAGATGGCCCTCTGAGGATGAGGTTGTCCTAGACCATAAGTGGGTTCACTGTACAGTATCTGCAGTGTCAACTGGAGACAGGGAGGTACCCTGTAAAAGTCAAGATTAAGGACAGACAGCATGTCCCTTTTCATAATTTACCCAACAGTAAGACTTACAGGCACAATGAACACCCATACTCACATATGCACTCTTCAAGATGTTTACTGCCATACTCCTCAATATGGAAAAATTGGAAGCCGCCTAAGTGGACCTACCCAAATCCCGCCTTCCCTCAATTTAGTTCAATTCAATTCAAACTGGACACCCACCAAACTGGACCAAGAGCCCTTTCCCATTCCTACCTGTCTTTCACTCAATCCACCAGCCCAATTAACAGAGGCTGTGGAAACAACCAAAAGCCATCCACTTTCTTCCACCTCTGCTGCTCCAGCAACTACCTCCTCTCTTCAGACATGGACTCTATTTCAACTCTCAGCATCCTCATTACTCACCCAGCCCTTAGTTCTGCAGAGCCAATGAGCTAACACCAGCCACATGCCATCCTAGCCTATCTTCTGCTGAGATATCAAAATATCTTAGCCTAGATCATTTATAAATAGAAGTGCATTTGCTCATGGTTCTGGATGCTGCCAAGTCCAAGGCTCACGGCACTGGAATCTGCTTGGCATCTAGTGAGGGCCTTCGTGGTGCATCTAAACATGGCGTAAGCATCACATGGTGAAACAGCGAAAGATGCCCATTTGCATGTATCCTCGTCTTGTAAAGTCACTAGTGTCATCATGGGAATCCCCAATAACTTTAATAATCCCACCCTCTGTGAGATTTCAGAACTAGATCTACCTACTATTGATACATGATCTTAGGGATTCAGTCCCCAACAAAGAAACTTTCAAGGGACGAATTCAAACCATAGAATTGGCTACACTTTGGATGTACCCAAAAATCCAGTGGCAAGTGTCTGGCCTGCCCCACAGTGCTCCCCACTCTATTCCAGGCAGCCTAGAAATGGATAACCCTCATTAACTAGCCTTGCTCCTCCACTGTAGCTTTGACATAATCTCTGTCCTCTAGAATTCTCCTAAAAACATGAGCACCTTTCACCTTCATCTACTTTGCTACCTGCTGTCTCCTAGCAGACACAGCTGCCATCCACTTGCCATCCCATTCCTCCTTGTGAGACCAAGCTACCTTGCATGCCCACTCCTGCCCATTCTACAACACGTCTGTCAGCCCTGACTTCCTCATCCTCATCCCTTAAAAGCAGGTTTGCTGTTGCTGTTTTTCTCCTGCCAACTCATTTTGTAGTGATTTCTTCATTAAGAGGCCACTTTGAGGTCAGGACCTTCAGTTTGGATCACTGTTCAGTCTCTCAGAACAGGACTAAGAAGCTTAAATTCTGAATACACACAAAAAAAGGCCCCATAGGTAGCATATGTAATAAAGTAGAGCAATCCTTCAAATGGTGGGTAGCTACCAAAAAGCACTTAATAGCCCCAGAAGAGCCCCTGTGGAAAGGAGTCTCTAGTCTACAATATTCAGTCATAGAATAACTGGGAACTCAGCCTCCAATGGGAAGGGAAGCATCTTCTCAATCTGGATTTCCTTTCCTCAACCCTAAAATGAGAAAGAACATCACATATCCAACTACGTCCATGAAAAGATGGCTGCAGCAAAGTGCCTCACATAGGTTGGTAGAAGGCAACTATGTGAAGAAATAAGAAACCATGTTTACAAAGAAGAAAGTGACAAGTTGGTGTGTGGCCGTATCTACTGATGCTATATAAAGAAAAATCCAAAGACCCCAAACACTGATCCCGTGGCCACTACATAGAACAGATAAAAGTCAGGAGTGAAATCTCACTCTGCAAACTTCTAGGTTGGAAGTTTTAACACTATTTCTCCAATTTTAAATTTCTGCTAAGATGGGCTTTAGTCAAGTTTTGAAGCAGTGGTCTTTGCCTCTTCTGTCTTTCCAGCCCTCTCCTGCAATCTGAAGAAAGGGCCCCTGGTCCTCCTCTGCCCTTGAGTAGCTGCCCCCACCCTCACACCTAAACACAATGGGCCTATTAAGTGTTTCAGCCAAGTCACATGAACATTGACTGCACAGACTCTGCTCTGTGTGCTGCTCCCAGCCACCCAGAAGAACTTGGCCTTCTATTTTCTCATCTTTTTCTTCCCTCCTTTTTCTTTCTTCACTGAAGTAGTTTTCAGAAAAGGTAAATGCACTGTTGGGAAGGTGGGGAAGGACAACACTATGGAAGCAGCTCAGGTTTGCATTAGTGGCAGAGCAGGTGGCGTAGGTGGGATGGTCCCATCTTCTGTCTCCAGCTCCGTCTCTTCCTCCTTCTGGGTGAGCTTATCTCTACAGAGATAGAGCCGTGTGTTTTTTCAGCCAATTATCAGAACTGGCCAAGTCACCTCACACTTGTCAAAGTCCAACGGCCTTTAGCACCAGAACTATTTTAAAGTTAATCACATCTTTTCATTCAGCACATTCCATGAGTAACTAGAATGGACAATAACAGGCTTTCAGAAGTGAGCATAGACATGCAAGTGTGAGGAAACCCTGTCTCTCAGGGGATCAAGATGTTAACAAAGACAATGGAAACAAATGGTCAACAGAACAAGAATAGCAAGAAAACAATTGTTGATGGCGCCGAAATGCCTATTAGGCAGGTCCGATAAGACACAGGGTACAGGCATAAAAAGCACTGAAAATGACTTAACAATGTAATCTATATTACTTTTCTAAGACTCAGCAGCTGTTTCTAAAAACTGACTGACCTCCCTCTAGTTGGTCCTCTTTGTTCCCTGCTCAGACCGCTGCCTTGGCTTACTGAGTTCCCGCTGCCTTGCAGACCAACCCTGTGAGGATGAAGATGCCCTGGGAGGGATAGGAGTGCAGGCTGGGGCCCCTTCTACTCCTTGTCCTCCAATTTCAAAAGTGACAACTGTGTCCTTAAGGTTCAGGACAGGCAGTGTATGCCACTTGAGGGTAGACATGCTAAGGGAAGAATCATTTGTTATTTTCTGCCTCAAAATGTGGAGCACTCCCACCGGCACAGCCTCACATACTGGCCTATACTCAGGTTCTCCTCTGGTGCCACATAGCCACATGAGTTATCAAGAAACCTTCTCAGAAATGCGCACATCTCACTGGCAAAGCCACCCACTTCTGAAGCCTACATCCTCTGTCACATTCCAAACTCAGGGTGTGCCTCCCTCCCCCCAACAGCTGAGGAGCTACAGGGACAGTTTAGTCCCTAGTACATGCTTGGAGACCCAGGGATGGTTCTTATATCTTCCCACCCAGGTGCTATGGCTTGGGTATTGGGTATATCCTCTGGAATTCAAGTGTTGAAAGCAAAGTACCTTCAAATTCTTGTTAATAAACTTGGAAGTAGAGTCATTGGGAGGTGATCAGAATTAGGAAAGAGCATAAGAGTAGGCAGCATATAAGAGTAAGAGACCTAAGCACACTTACTCTAGCTCCCCAATGTGACACCCTTGGCCAATTTAGGATACATCAAAAAGGCCTTCATGCCAGCACCATTTCTCCAGAACTGTGAGCTAAGTGAACTTATACCATTTACGAATTGCCTAGACTTAGGTAGTATTACAGCAAGGGTAACATACTGAGACAAAGTGCCTCTCTTAGACTGGATCTAGCATAAAGAAAATGAGATGATGGGGATTGGGGCTGTGCTGGGTCAGCCTGGCCATCCCCTTGTTATACCACTCTCCCCATACCATTATCCTAATGAACTGTTCTGTCTGCTGGGACTCAGGAGACCAGCTAAAGCCCTCCATGTGAGGCCTACTACTCCAGATTCCTCATCAGAGCTGAGGGCTTGGACACTTAAGAGCTGGGGGAGAGCTTGCTTGGGGTGCTATCCCAGTACTCCAACCATACCCTATCACTGACTCCCAAGGTCTGCAGTCTGCTCCCCTAGCTAGTACCAGCTCCCAGGACACGGAACAGATGGTACAATGAATGCAACAGACATGGCACAGTGCCTTCGGACTAAACGAAGATACCAACTGTTATTCCACGATTTGGAGAAACAGCTGTGGGAAGCTGAAATACTGGACTCTGCACTCTTTTTACCTGGCTCTGAAATTTAGGTAAAAAAGACAAACAGTCTATGTAGCAGTCTCCTTCAATTCCCAAGTGACTCTCAATTTAGAATTAATTGTCCTAAAGGAAGAGAGTGTTCTATCTATACCAGTCTGAAAGGCCTCGTCACCCAGTCTGCATCCTGCTAAAACCCTGGGGCTAATGGCCTGCAGCTGTGTGGTTTGTTCTACCTTCCATAATCTAGGCTCCTGTATTTTGTTACAGCAATACTAATGGGCTGAGGCGCCACATATCTCTTTTAGATTGCATCTAGCAGGAAGGGGCTAAGCATTATCAAGATAGGGATCCTGACTATGTTAGGATTTGAAATTCTTTATTCCCTCATTAATTCATTCAACAAACGCTTCTTGGGTACTCACCACATGCTTGGTCTTAATGCCATCAATTACTTCACCATCTGCAAGATGGTCCCTAACTTTGATTCCATAGGCCTAGGGATGCAGAGCATGTGGAGTACAGCCAAGTCTTCCTATTGCTCAAGACCCAGGAATGAGGAGTATGGAAAAACAGCTTATGAAGTGCACGACCAGCTATCATTCTTATCAGTTCTGCAGAAACTGCACGCACACTGAATGTGTTCTGGCCAGCCAAGCCTGTCCTCGGGGTCTAGAAGGGGACTCAGCTGCTGACCTTTCTTCTTCAGGAAGGAGCCCTCTGATGGGGCTCATCAAAGTCCTATCTTTGTGGCCCTGAAAAACTGCCACAGGCCAAGTGCCATTAAGAGAAAGGTGCTTATCCCTTTGCTTTCTCTGCACCACCCTTCCTAACTCCCCTTCTGGACTTCCAAGCTTGTATGCATGGAATACAAAGGACTATCCTTTGTGGCTGTCCCATCACTGCTGAGTATCTCTCCTTTGCTCCAAAGTACTCTTGGTGGCACTAGAGACACTGGTGTTGGTTTCTTTAACAAATGTCTAATTCCTCCTAGCTGATGATTGAGGACTGACCTGTCTGTTGGTAGATCTTAGTCTAGATCAGGCTCAGCAAAGTAAGCAGGGAGAGACAGCTGGCTGGGTTCATGCGTCAAGCCCCCTGACTTGAACAGGGCAGAGCTTCCTGTGCTCCTCTGACTTCCAGAGTCCTGTTACTGCCTGCTTGGTTCTGTCTGATCCAGCTGTTCCTCTCAAGATAGCAAATGGCTCTGGTTGCTACCATCTTCAGGTTTCCTCTCTACTTTAACCTAAGGACACAACAAGAATACTGGAAACCAGAGGGGTTCAGTGCTCCCTAACTTGGTGCTTAATGGATAGCAACCAGGTGAACCTCTCTATAGTTGATACAACAGAGATTCACCAAGGAACAGGTGGGGTCTGTGAAAGAGTACTACTAGGTCAGGAATCCGGAAGACCTTCTGGATCTCTAAGCCCCTGCAACATAACATATAACTCCTTAGAGTTTACATGGCAGACCTCCAGGATTCATGCAGTCAGAGCTATCTTCAAGAGATTATGATGTAACCTCTCCCTTTTTCCTCTAATTCTCTCCTAGGTGCATGATAGAATGAATGTTCTGGAGGCCACAGGGCATGTGACAATCCAACTACCTTCTTCTACACTAAACACCACAAAGTCTTGCAAAATGCAAAGCAAAGCGTCTCTTCAGATGCTTTTTGTGGTTGAAAACACATTCTTCATAAATGGCATTGTATTTATAGATAATATGTTTATTTTAAAGGGAAGAATAAGTGTTTTTAAAATTCTAGACCTATAGTCTAAAATGGTAAATAGTGGGTAGGGGATGTAGTCCAATAGGTAGAGTGCCCACCCAGGCCCGGAGTTCATACCTAACACTGCATTTAAAAAAACAAACAAACAAACAAAAAAAACAACAACAACAGGTGTGGCAGCCATGCACCTGTAATCCCAGCACTTTGGAGGTAGGGGCAAGAAGATCAAAAATTCGCTGGGCATGGTAGTGTATGCCTTTAATCTCAGCACTTGGGAGGCAGAAGTAGGTGTATCTCTGTGAGATGGAGGCCAGCCTGGTGTACATACTGAGTTCTAGGTGAGCTGGGCTACAAGACACCCTGTCCAAAAAAAAAAAAAGATCAAAAAGTCAAGGTCACTAAATAGTAGTTTGAGACCAGCCTAGGCTACACAAGACCCTGTCTCAAAAAAAATTGTGTGTGTGTGTGTGTGTGTGTATCCACACTTCTTCATCTTCAGTCATCTTTAGTGCTAAGGAACAACAGTTTAAAAAAAATGCTGTTTCACACACATAGTCCTTTGCCTCTGTAATTCTCCACCCTTGAAGTTGCTTTGCTGGAAACCATGACTTCACTCAATACTCTAAACCTCAATGCATACTCTGGAAAGGTTTGAAGGAAGTCAAGCCATCATCCCTGAACTGAACTGCCTGAACCGCCCAACTCAGCATTGAGAAAAGACCCCTTTGAGATGACTTATTCAAAAAGATTTTCTAAAAAAAAAAAAATCAAGTTTTAGTAAATTTTCACTTGAGATCCAGACATACACATGACTGCCTTGGCCAGACCACGTGCAGCACAGCAAGCTGCACACGGCCAGCAGCCCAGGGCAGGACAATTCCTTCCATTCTGTTCCCCCTGTAGGGGCCCCTGAAGGTCAGTGCTTATGAAAAGTGGCTCAGCTGTGCGCCCTGAAACCTCATCCTGCTTGTTGATTCTGGCAAGATGTATAGCTCGGTCTCTGAGAATGTCCTTCCAAGGCCTCCAGAACGAGAACGAGTAGCACTAATGGGGAGAGACAGAAGGAAAATGTCACACTTCCAGTATTTCCAGTTTCCAAGAAAAGTGCTAGCCCTGCCCCCAGGTGAAACACAGCCGGCATGACAGACAGCCTCTTTGGGGTGGTCAACACCCACAGGTGGCCAGCCCTTGTCCATCTTCCCCCGCCTGTGTGAACACAGAGGCCAAGCACGAAAGCACACATCAGTACCCCAAAACAGATCTTTTCCACCACAGAAGAGCAACTGTGCCCAGCTTGTACTGACCCACGCTATCTATGTCCTGTTCCAACTGTGTGACGTTGAGACCAGAGTCTGGCAGGAATGAACTATGAGGCTCCAGTGTACAACTGTGTGTCCTGGGCCTCCCAGAGAGTTAGAACAACCAGCCATATTCTGCCTGTGGCCAGGCCACCACATCCGGGACTGAGCACAGCTCTTCAAGGAGGATCTATTTCTGACCTGGGAACATGAGGCACTTTCCAAATGGGGCAAGGGCCTTTATCACACCTCTTACTTCTCCCAAGGACTCACCAGTGTGTTACAAGCATAGCATGTTCTCCCTTTTGGGAAGCAAAAGTCGGCTCTGAGAGACTGCTCTAAAGTCAACCTAAATGTAATGTCACATAGATGTCCTAAACCTGAGACTAAACTAAGACTGACTGTGATGGAGGTGCACGTATCTATTCACCCTCCCTGCGTACAGTCTCATCATTTTGAGAAAAAGAAAGAGAGCTAGGAATGTTGCTCAGTGCTCCAGCAATTACCTACGGTGTGAAAGGCCCTAAATTTGATCTCCATCACTTCATTTCAAAATAAAATAAAAACCAGAATAGCTGTAAAAATTATGGCACATGATCCTCTCCTTGCCTTCAGAAGGTCACAGTGGCAAACACCTGACAGAACAATTTACAAGGAGCCCCCAGACCAAAGAACATGGACTCTTGAATAGCCACCAGAGAAAGGGAGTTGAATATCTATTACCCTACAGTGTGTTAGGCACTGTGAAAAGCCCACAACTAACATCGTACCCAACAGCGGAAGACTGAAAGTGGTTCCCTAAGACAGGGCAAGATAGGCTCTTAGGTCTGCCTCTTCTAGCACAGGATTAGAAGCCCTAGCTAAAGGGCAATCACAAGGAAAAATAATGACAATAGCAATGAAAGGCACCCAAACTAGAAGGAGAAGAAGAAAAATTAAAGTCAAATTACCTCGATTCAATGGTTTTCTTCAGGACAGGGGATTTGATAACCCCTCAGTATGGTGCCAATAGCACAGTTAATAAAAGATTAAAATAAATTTCATCAAAAAGGGGGTGGGTGGGCTGGGAATAAAGCTCAGCAGTGGAGTGTCTGCCTAGCATGTGTGAGGCTCTAAGTTCAATTCCCAGCCTCATAGACACACAAAACAAAGAAACAACAATGATTAAAAAAACCCAAAACTATTGTCCGTTGTAGGACAGTTCTCATGGGCTGACATGCAGAGCATCTGAGAATTCCCACAATATGATACCAAAACACAAATCAAAGCTACAGCAAGGCTACTGCACATAGTAGGATGAACACAATAAAAACGGGGAAAGCAGAAAAACTTGGACCTCCTACACTGCTGGTAAGAAGATGGTACAGCCACTGTGGAAAGTTTGGAAATTCCTCAAAAAGATAAGCATAAAAACACCAAATGACCAAACAACCCCATATCTAGATATATACATCACAAAAAGGTAAAGCAAGTATTCAAACAGTTTGACATATTCTCAAAGCTACTTTTCTGTTGCTGTGATAAAATACTCTGACAAAAGCAACTTAAGGGAGAAGGGTTTATTTTGGTTCACAGTTTCAGGGTACAATCTATCATGGTAGCAAAGTCATAGCACCAAGAATTTGAGGCAGCTGGCCACACTGCATCCCCAGTCAGGCTGTTCAGCATCTTCTTTCCTCTTTATTCAGCCCAGGACGCAGGCCATGAAATGATGCCAGCTATACTTAGGGTGCGTTTTCCCACCTGGATTGAGCTGATCAAGATAATCCCAAACAGGAATGCCCAGGGGCTAACTTAATCAAGATAATCCCTCAAAAACTTGTCTCTTTGGTGACTCCAGATTCTGTCAAGTTGACAGTCTATATTACTCATCACACACCTGTATGACAATGTTCATAAAAAGCATTATTCACAAGTGTTAAAAGGTATATACAACCTAAATATCCATCAAGTGTTTTATGGATAAACCAAGTATTACAGATATATTCAATGAATTAATATCAGCCACAAAAAAGGAATGAACAAAGAAACATACTATAACTTGAATGAACCTTGAAAATTCGCTAAGTTAAGAAAGCTAGTCACTAACACCACGAACACTATCATTCATATAAAGTACTGCAGGCAGAGAAATCTATGTAGACAGAAAGTATTGTTCTTTAGGGCTGGATGAGATGGCTGCACATCAAGAGGATGAAAGCTAAAGGATACAACCATGAAATTGGTTTTTCTTTTTTTACAGATTTATTTTGTATGTATGAGTGTTTTGCTTGCATGGATGTATGTATGGAGTTACAGATAATTGTGAGCTGCCATGTGGGTGCTGGGAACCAAGCCTGGGACCTCTCCAAGAGCAATTAGTGCTCTTAACTGCTGAGCCACCTCTCCAGCCTGAAACAGTTTTTAGGTTATGAATTTGTTCTTAGATTGACTGTGGTGGATGCACAAGCCTTGAATCTATTAAACACTGTAAAGTATGTGCCTCTGTGTCTTGTATTGAGTTACTATAATAAAACATCGGATAATGGGTAGATTATAAAGAAAATAAATTTCTCATAGTTCTACATGCTTGAAAGTGAAAGATAGGTGTCACTTGGTGAGGGTCTTCTGACCATGCCCTTACTTGGCAGGAGTCATGCTAGCTAATTTTCACCAGCAGGACACTTCAAATATTTATAATTGAAAAAACTATTTGTAATTGGGTATATTTAAGGATATTATAACAATATAGGACTAGTCATAGGAAGTTTGGGCAAAAATCTCTGAGTTAATAGCATCATTAATGATAGTTCTTAAAGGGTAGTGTGTCCTCTAACAGAAAATTTCTAGAGAAAAAAGCAACCAAAGATAAAGGGAGGGAAGTACACTGAGGCCTTTACTGCAGGAAGCCTAGTCACCTTGGGGCATCAACAAATACTGATCAGAAAAGCAAACCTGGGCCCCACACCACACTAACTGCAGCTGATTTTAACAGGGCCCTAGAAGACTTGAGCACATTAACGTTTAAGGAGCACTATTTTCAAACAGTGTAACAGTGTTAAATATTAACAGTTTAACAGTATTAACATTTAACTTGTTTCAGAACTGAAACTTGCTAGCTCTATTCAAGACAATAAATAAATATTAATAGAACTCTTTCTTATAGATTTAATTTCTGTGGTTTCAGTTACCTGTGGCCAACTAACATCTGACATTAAATGGAAAATTTAAGAAATACACTGTACCTAACTTAAAAATAAAACTTTATCAAAGATGAATTTATGGAGGGAAAAATCATTATATACTGGGCTCAGTTCTGCTATAGTTTGGATCTGAATGCCTTGCAAAGGACATGTTAAAAGAGCCAGTCTCCACCTTGGAGCTACTGGAAGGTGAAGCCTAGAGGAAGGTTTTAGGGCACTGGGGGGGGGTACCCTTGAAAGGATTCTAAGATGACGCCCTGTTTCTTTCCCTCCTATCTCTCTCTCCTTCTTGGACATCACAAAGTGAGCACCTTGCAACACTGTACACTCCCTCACTGTAGTGCTGCCACAGACCCAAGCAATGGAGAGAAGCAACCAGGTATGCAAAGCTCTGAATGCATGAGCTAAAATAAGCCTTTCATCTGTCTGGCTGATTCAAACAAGTACTGGTCACAGTAATAGAAAGCTGACAAACTCAAGTACTAGCTGCAAGTTGGGCATCCTCCAGAGTCTTGGGCTTATACTGCTATGGTTGACAAGGACTCTTGTACTCTTGTTTTTCTGTTGAGTCATCCTATGTGACCCTTCTGCTCATTCTTTTTTCATTATTTCACTTCTATTTCATTCCTGCATCAGTTACTGTTCTCACTACTGTGACAGAATGCTTGACTGAAGCAACTCATGAGAAGGATTTCTTTGGGGCTCATAGCTAGAGAGGATGCTGCCCATCATGGCAGGGAAGGCAGATGGTACGAACAGCCTAGTACTGGGGTATAGCAGGGGCATGAACCAGCTGGTTACATCACATCAGGAAGCAGAGAAAACTCCAGGGGAACCAGGCCCAGACTATAACCTATGAGCCCCACCTTCTCCCATGTCCAAAAGGCTGCACAATCTCCCAAAACAGTACCAGCAGCTCAAACCAAGCATTCAAGCACCTAACTCTATAGGGAAACATTTCACATCCAAACTGTAACAACTTTGTTCAACCTAAGCAGGGGAGAAAAGACTAAGGAGACAGCCTGATTCCTCAAACGTCAGTTGAATGAATTACAGCAATCCTTGCAATTATCTCACTTAAGTGCTAAACTGCTCGGAGCTGCATCCACCACTGTGGCTGGCTAAGGCAAATAGGTAGTCTATAGCCACCAGGACTAGTCTGACAACACCCAGAAGCTGACTTCTAGACTGGCACCAAAGAGAAGAGCAATCATGTGTAGGTGATTTAAAGTCCCATTTATACCTTCAGGATTTTCTTTCCTCTCTAATATCAGGTTTCAGCCTGAGGCATCCTGAGTTCACCCCTGGTGCCTGTGGGCCACTCTCCAAAGACTAGGAATGTTCCTGGAGCTGATAATCCCGAAGCCCATACCCAAAGAAACAGAGACGCCAAGAAGCCAGTGGGCCCAGTAAATGCTGACTGGCCACCTCCCAGCTAAAACTCAGCTTTTTCTTACCCTATAACTCCTCCCAGCCTTGAGGGGGAACAAAGCCCACTCAGGAACAGGGAAAAAGGACACTTCTGAACAAATCAGGATAAATCTCCATAAAGAGGGCTCAGGGACTGAGGGGACCAGAAATTAGTCAGGACTTTGGGTTGTTTCTACCTACCTCAACTTACAATAGTTTATTGCCCCAAAAACCTATTCTAAGTTTGGAAATACTGTTCTTGAACTAAAGGAAACCCACCACTCTACAGGTCCTCACTGCAGTTCAGTAAACTGCAAAGTATCAGCCATATCCTCTCAGGATGTGGTGGCTGACTGAGAACTGTACCTGCTGTCTGGGCCTAGACACAATATAGCATTACAGTACATCATTAGCTCAGAACCAATCAGGATTCAAATTTCAAAGAAGGGTTTCTACTGAATGTGTGCTGTTTTCACACCATCATAAAGTTAAAAAATTATAACTCAAACCAGCATGAGTCATGCTCTCCGTGGTAAATTCTATGGATTTTAAGTAAATACAGTCCACCAAGCCAATTTTGGATGTGATGAGTGGCCGCACCAACTGTTGGATTTGCCTCTCAGTGTCCTGCACTGGTTGAAGCTGGAGTCCTGGGACCTGAGCCAAGTCCTTTTTTTAAATATGATGAAATAGAGAACAAGATGGCTCACACAAAGGCCTCTTATGACACGTTCTCCCAGATCTCCCAGAGTCCAAAGGGCTCAGACTGCTTCCACGCCACCCCTCATTCTGATACTATCCCTCTGGTTAGGCAGTAACTCCACCAGATGGAAGCTGCCAACCTTTTGCCCTAATACCCCAAAGCCCAAGGAGTTACAAGACCCATAACACAGCATCTTTTCTTCAGCTTTATATCCATTAAGAATCACCCACAGGGGCTAGGGAGATGATACTTGCCACCAAACCTAACTACCCAAGTTTGATCCCTAGGTCCCATATGGTAAAAGGAAAGATCTGACTCCTGTAACTTGTCCTCTGACTTCTACACATGCACTATGGTACAAGTATGCACACTTAAATAAGTAAAATGTGTAATTTTTTTTTAAAAAGAATCACCAGTGGGCCTCACAGTGATGGTGGATTCCATTTCCCAGGCCCATAAAGGCAGATGCATAAGACCAAGTGGGGCATGAAGATATACCCTGAACAGCATGTGTTCCAAGGTCCTCCTCTGGCCCTCCCCCACATATTCTGCAGCCTGGGCATCTTCAGGCTGCCATCCTCCAAGGCTAGAGACACTATGTAACTGTGCTAGCCCAAGCAAGCTTCCTAGGACATTCTTTCTAAGTCACAAGTACGAAGCTGCCTGGCATTTGTTGGACTACAAGGGCTGAAAGAGAATTCAGACTGTCGCCTAAATGTCACCTAATTCTAAAATTCAAAAGATGCAGTGTTCTCTGAAAGTTCAGAAGCCCAGTTCAGGGTGGTAATTACATGACTGTGAGAAGAGTAACTGGTGATGGAAATCCTTAGGAGAGGGTTTAAGAATAAAAATAACTCACATTTTTATTCTACCAATCTGGCACTTCTCCCACCCCTTCAAACTGGTAGTGAAATTGCCATTAACTCCATCTGTTGCCTTCCTCCAACAGTTAGTGCACATGTCTCAATACTGCAAGACAGGAAGTATTATCCCTGTTCTACAGTCCAGAAACAGGGAGGGGCAAGGAGTGCAACAGGAATTCAACCCTAAGTCCACACTGGGACCTCATACCCCACCCCACAATTAAGTCATACTTCAGTGCCTAATTGCCTGGAACCCTAAATAGGAAGTGTTATTTACCACCTTTCTTCTCAGGACTGATGGAGAGGAAAATTCCGATAATCCCATCCCCCAACCTATAGCCTCCCTCATCCCTCACTCATTTGTTCAACATGGGGGCTAAGGGGGGGGGTACACACAAGGTCTGCTACCACTGCAAATAGGAACAATCCAGCCAAAGAAGCTGAAAACAAAGAAACAGGACTGCGGGAAATAAAGGCCATACTTGAGAGCGCAGGCCACCAACAGGTCAAAATCCCTGCAGTTATTCACTGCGCTCCAGACGCAAAGAGAATGACAAGGAAAAACATTTCCCACCCACTGGTCTAGCAGTAAGAGTATTTGTTAATATCGACTGCACTGTCCCCAGTCAGTAGCTACCTGGGTGCCTGCTCCTCCGTCCAGGCCTCTTATCAATACACTGGCAGCAACTCCTGCCATCAACAGAAAAATGGCAGCTGATGAAAAGGGCAGTCAAACTGTAAACAGGTGATCGGACTATTTTTCCGAAGACCTACAGCAGGGGGCAAAGACCTCTATGCACATATGTACAATTTATTGAAGTCCATCAAAAAAACATAAAACCGACGCCAAAATCTCCATCACTCAATTTTAATTAATTCCTATTTTTCTTCAGTGAAGTAGGAGGTTTTATGGATGGAGATGCACAATAAATATTTATCCCAGGTGCTTATACCAGAGCATTCACCATTGAGGTTTAAAAGAGTACTAGGCCGACATTACTATCCTATTTTTAACAGAGAAAAAAGGTCCAGTTACCCCGATGCCGTTGTCTGTCTGCTCGCTGCCCAAGCTGGTTCTCACAGCGGCTGCCCACTTGGCTAAGAGCAGATGCTACGTCTGTCTCCACGTTCCAATTACAGGTTTACGTGGGTATAGTTACTACTTGTTACATAATATCAAACAATCAAGATTTAAAATGGTTACATAATACTGTCCTACAGCGAGCGTCCACCCAGGCTCGCGCGATCCCGGACCACAGGCGAGCCGGTGGCGAGCCGGGAGTCGGCAGCGCGGCAGCGCAACAGCGCACCGAGCCCGCGGCCATTCTCGCTGGCGAGCTCGCGGGATCGCGGCCGATTGCCTGGACCTTTGTCGATCTCGGGAGGCTAACCCTTTCCAAATGACCACCATGGCCGCGGCAGGTCTCCTCTTCCCCCCAGACCCCGGAGCACCCCGGATGGTGTAGCCCACCTGCATACCTGGAGAGCCAGCTAGCACAGGCTTTGCCGCACGAGGTCGCTGCGTGCGCGCTACCGGCCAGCGGACAGCTCCCGAGCCCGGCAGTGCCCAGCGCGCGGACAGCGCTCTGCATGGACAGCGCTCGGACGCGCGGCTCGCTCGGGTTCGCCACGGCTCCGCCCCAGCCGAGGGCCTACGGCGCTGAAAACCGACTCCAGGGGCCGGAGAGCCTCGGATGCCGCGCCGGCACGCGCCGACAAGCAGCCACACGACCGGCACGCGCTGACACGAGCCAACACACAGCCACACAACCGACACGCGCCGACTCAGCCGGCCGGAGCCAACACGGCTGGCTGGAGCCAACACAAGCCGACACAGCCTGTACGCGCCAATGCAGCCGACACACGCTGACACGCGCCAACACAGCCAACAAGCGCAGACACGCGCTGACACGCGCCAACACGCTTCGACACGCGCCAACACGGCAGACACGCTCCTACACACGTAGACCCGCGCCCACAGGCGCTGACACACGCCAACACGCTAAGCGAAGCAACGCCGCCTCTGGGGACGCCATCCCTGCTAGGGTGCTATACCGCCCCGCCTCCCGAACATGCCTGCCGGGACCCACCCCCATCATCGCACAGGTGCCTGGAGGCCGGTCCGCTGCTCTGGCCCCTGGTCCTCCAACACTCTCCTCAGCTTCCAGGGGACCAGGCACCCCTGACGACCAAGAGGATGAGGGACGCTGCCAGGTCCTTGCGCACTACGGGAACCCCAGGACCAAACCCATGTGACGCAGCCACGCCCCGAGGCCCAGCGGGGGCCCTCGGCTGCCCAATCCCCGGATCCCTGGTTCTCATGGCAACCCTGAAGAACCTCTTGCTCCCGGCTTCGCATCCTCCCCTCCCCCACAGTCCCCTTCGCTCTGATGGGCAAGAACATGAACGTCGGCTGCTCTCATGATGCTGAAAGTCCACCATGTCCACCGGTTAAACCACACACAGAGCTCGGGGCTGGGTGGTGAGCCCACCACGAGTCAGCAACGCCACCAGCATCACCATTTTCATGGCCCGCGAGGAGAGGGGGGCTCAGAGTGACCAGGGTCAGCCAATCTGGGTGTCCAGAATCACTTTCATCTCAAACCCCTCCCCAAAATGTCAAAGCAAGAACACCGGAAGGGGAACGGCTCCTTCTGGAATCGACAAACAAACCGCTATTGGATCTCGCTATTGGTTCTCGGTGAGAAAGTGCGGCTCCACACACAGAGTTAGCAACGAAAATAACACAGATAGCAAGCATCTACCACGCACTCGCCACTTACACACACACACACACACACACACACACACACACACACACAGAACAAAG
>NW_008352325.1:561840-571371 GCF_000622305.1 Nannospalax galili | reverse complement strand
CGCCCCTTTCACACACACACACACACACACACACACACACACACACACACACACAGAACAAAGGAAGCAAAACATAAGGTTGGGAGATCGCTCTCTCCCCCCTCCCCCTCTCCTTTCTCTATGTTGGTTCCAGAGCCCCCACAGGTTTCAACATTCACAGATGATCAAGTCCCCTGTATAAAATGATTGTTTTCATACAACCTATGCACATCCTTCCAATTACTTTAAATCATCTCTAGATTATTTATAATAGCTGACACAATATAAAAATTCTATAAAAACAGTCACTATAGTGTGCTGTTTATGGATGACAAGGAAAAAAAGTCTGAACATGGTCACCAAAGAGCAATTTTCTCTCAGTATTTTTTACTCAATTTGTGAATGCAGAACCCACAAATACAGAAAACCAACTATATGCATCAATCATAATACAATCACAATGAAGAAAGAAAGAAAAAAAGGTTTGGAGACATTATCTGTGACTTTTTATGAAGGTACAGAGCTAGGCAGATTTTTTTACACTCCCCTCTAACAGAGAACATTGTATGAATGGCTAGAAATTCTAGATGGCAGTAAAAGCCTAACATCCAACAGTGGACAACGGATTTGGAAACAGATGTACTACACAACACTCACATAAGCAAGGAGAGCAGGAAGCTTTGAAAATCCTATCCAGGCACTTTCTGAGCACTGTGTGTAGGACAGAAAAGCTGTACCAGGTAAGAAACCTGGGAGGTTAGCTCATGTCCCTAAGTACACCAGAGGAGGGTGGGGAAAATGAAGATGCTCTCTCCAGGGAGCAGAGACTCCAAGGTGGCCCTGCTTATGAATTCCAATACTGTAAAGTCAACCAAAAAGATTGAGGCAGTTCTGAGAGTGGCCACCAGCAGTGTTAAGCTCCAATGAAAAGCAGCAAGCCCTTCAGCCTGGCCTGCTCTAAAATGGTTATTCTGCATCACCAAAGGTCTGAAAACTTTTAACTTCACTAGGTACCTTTTTAGTGGATTTGCTGCAGAGCAAACATCACCAGGTACAAAATGACCTGTGGAAGTCAATTCTGAGATTGTAGAAGTCAAATGCAAGTGCAGACCTAAGCTCAATGCACAGCCAGGGAGGGAAGACCTGGGTTCCAAGCTTCTGTTCAGTCTGGAACATATCCCACTTCCACAGTCAACCCCACAGAGGTGGCTTAGGTGTCCCTGGACCTCCCTGCCAGACTGCTCAAAACCTTGAGGGTAAACTCCTTTGCCTAAACAGAACACCCTCCTGCAGGCTCCTGGCCTAGAAGGAACAGGTCACAAAGAACCCTACCCTCACTCTTCTCTATCAAAAAAGAAAGGAAGGGAAAGAAAAAGGTAAAAAAAAAAAGCAAAGAGGAAATGGTCCAGTGATGAATGAGGAATCCAGAGAAGCCAGGCCTGTGCTTTGTGACACACTGGACACTGGTTTTGCTTAGTTATGACATCAAAGCTAGTGGACAAGGGGTAAGTGACTTATCAAATGCTTAAGAGCTGAAAACTAGCCAGAAAACAGAGATGAAATTTAATATACTCAGTGGAAGTCCAAAAAATTTTCAGGAATTAGAACCACCATTACGTCCTGCAAACAGAAAAGACAGGTTCCAAAGTAGTAAGATGAATTGGAAGTCTTACAGAACAGTCAGTTCAGACCCAGGGTTCTTTTCCCCTCCCTCAGACAGACTTTTCCAGACACAGTGAAGCAAGTCACTGGACAGGGGTCAGTACAAGCAAGCCTTTGGTCCCAGAGTACAAACAATGGGTCTAGTGAAAGCTCCTCAAGCCCCATTCCCTTAAGAGTCACAGAGAACCCTGAAGATATGGGCATCAGGGGTGCCTCATGTACTGGGACACAGAGGCTCAGTTAAAGCCACCATTCATACAGGGCTCCACTAGCCTCTCAGCCACACATTCTGAAGTCAAAAAAACAGAAAAGGTCTTGTCCACACAAAGCCTCTAACATGAAAGCTGGGACCCTGCAGCAGGGGCAGAAGACACTCCAGCTTCCCTCAGAGGAGCTGTGCCTGCTGGGCCCTGTCCACCATTCTGTCTAGCCTCCACTGCTCCAGAGCTTCTTCCTTCCTTGTTCCATAGTACCCTGTAGTATGTGCAAAAGCCACTGGCCTGCCCAGACAAGCACTGATGGAGCAGCATGTGCCACTGACCCTTAGCAGTGCGTACCAATGGAAGACAGACCTCTACCCTTCTGCTTCCCCAGGACTGGTACTCCCCACCAAGTCTGCCCCACAGGGCAGCCTCCAGCTCCACTCAGCTCCATAGTGAATTACGAGGGGCCCCTACTTCTTGCTCCTCTCCTCAGGCTCAGCCATTCTCTCCGAGCACACAGATGTTTGCCACAAGTTCTGCTTCTTACAAAGGTGATACTCAAGCTAAAAAAAAAAAGTAAATAAAACGTTAAACTATACAGAAGAAACTATGAAGGAAAAGTTAAAACACTATTTCTAAATGAGATGAAAGAAGATATTGCAAACACCAAACTAGAATGTTGTATTATTTACAAAAACACTTGCTTTGGTATCAATGTGTCAACACAGGTAAACTGGCTATAACAAATGTGTCAGTCTGGTGGAGGATCTGGCAGTGGAGAACATGTGGGTAAGGGCCATGTGGAAAATCTGTGTACACTGCCTTTAATTGTGAACCTAAAACATGTTAAACTAAATGCCGTTGTAAAATACAATCTAAGAGGGCTAGGTATAACTCAGTGGTTTCTTAAAAGGGTCCTCAACTTACCTTGCAGGATATATGCAGATTCCAACAACTTTAAAACCTACAAAGGGAACACCCTAAAAGCTTCCAGACACAAGAACAAAACTACACCACCACTATATCTCCCCAAAACAAACATTTCAGTATTCTTTCATAACACAAAAAATACTTAGACCATCTTAATTTTTAGCCTTCTGTTGCCTTAAGACAATAGTAGACTTTAAATTTTTGAAGGAAAACTGTTTCAAATTTAGAAATTTATATTTAACAAATGGGGTTTAAATAAGGACATTTCACACATACAAGGTCCAAAAAAAATGTACACACCTCTATTGGGAGAAGCTAATGTAGAGTGTTCTTCATCAGATTTTGGGAACAAATCAAGAAAGCAAAAGTCATAAGATACAAGAGAAAAGCAAAAGGCATTTCCAGGATGATGGAGACAGAAGACTCAGAGTTGACAAACGTGCAGAGAGCCTCCAGTGACTGAAGGCATGGCCAAAAGGTACACGGGAAGAGAATGCTTGCAAAACTAATAGATGACCTTATGCAACTGAAAGCTATACATCCTGCGTGTGTTTGGGACAGCAGAAGTGATAAGGACATACAAATGCCTAAGTGAAACAACTGCAGCAGAAAGCAAACTGTCCTATGAGATAACCAGTTTCCATTGTGGACTACATGGCAGAGATGTGAGTAGCACTGGGGGACTATCTGTATTCTGCATACTTATCTGGCCAAAAAGATAGAAAATGGGGAGACTAGAGTGTTCAGAACAGGATAACAAGACAAAATCTTCACTCTCTATTGTCAAAGAAACTGAAAATCTGGACTCTAGGAAGGAGACAGAGAAGGGATTGCTATGTACTATTGAGGCATCTGCTTAGAAATATGAAGGTAAATGTGGGAGGTGGGAACTGCACATAAGGCTGGTTTTCTGAATAAGTCAATTCTTGGTTTAAACTACTGTTTATCATTCTCATTAAAAAATAAAATTAAGTTGAAAATAAAAAGGGCTCTGAGAAGTAAGGAATTACAGAGCCTGTTTACCCCCACATGGTAGACCAGGACACCAGGGTCAGTACCCCAGCCTGTGTCCATTCCCAGCCCTGCAGGCTACAAAATGCAAAGATGGGCCAGGCACAACCTGATTCCCAGGGATGATCCAATAAGGAAGCAAGGCACTCCTTTTATCACCTTCTCCCTCTTCCTGGGCTCAGTCACCACAATAAGGAGATGCACACCACAGCGCATAATGTTCCCATCTCTCTAGGAACATCCTGGAGTGGTTTCTGTAAGATCTACACAATTTTCATAGAAAGAGAACAAGCAGCTCCCTAGAACTGGCAACTGGAAAGCTCTCAGGGAGAAGTACACCACAGCCTGTGCTGTGCCACGGGATGCCAAGGTGGAAAGATGGGTGCTGCAGGCTTTTGCTGAAATCAGTCTATAGAAACAATCAGCAGACTCCAGACTCAGCTGCTACACCTCCCACCCAACACCCCTACACAAAGACCTTCTGGGTAGCCAGCAGCACTCCTAGCAGGGCCCCTGACTCTGTGCAGGGCATTGCCCTCAGACAGGAGGCTACTGTGCAAACATCTAAATTTAAAAACCATTTAACTCAGCCAGGTATGGTGGCGCATGCCTTTAATCCCAGCACTTAGGAGGCAGAGGCAGATGGATCCCTGCAATATGGAGGCCAGCCTTGTCTACACAGCCAAGTTCCAGGCCAACTGGAGCTACACAGAGACCCTGTCTCAAAAAAAAAAAAAAAAAAAAAAAGAAAGAAAGAAAGAAAAAGAAAAGAAAAGAAAAGAAAAGAAAGAAGAAAAAAATAAAAAACCAATCCCCCCCATACCCCCAAAAAGTTGCTCAACTCATAGTAGCTTTGGGTTACTATGAGTTTCCTGGAGCAAGGGAATCCTAAAACTATTGCTGCAAGTTAGTATTTCTTATGTGAAATGCTTAGCACCAGGAGGGTTTCAAATTTAGCTTTTGTTGTTTGCTTTCTTTGTTTGCTTGTCTGGGTGATTTGGGAATATTTGCATACAGATGAGATACAAGATATCTGGGGGTGAGACCGAGGTCTGAACATGAAGTTAATCTATGTTTATTATATACTACTTATATACTACATACACATGGCCTGAAGATAATTGTATACAGAACTTTTAATAATTTTGTGCATGAATAATGTTACATGGAGTAGAAATGTCCACTGTGTTATCAAGTTAGCACCCAAAAAGTTTCTGATTTTGGGTTTCTGATTTTTTATTATGGATACTCCCAAGAATGAACGTTTAAAATGTTAATGTAAGGTCTGAGGGTATAGCTTCACGGTAGAGCACCTGCTCAACATGAACAAGGTCCTGAGTTCCATCCCCAGCTTTGTGAAAGAAAGGGGAGAAAATTAAATAAGCAAACCAATGTCCCTAGTGCTTACAGAAGTGAAGACATGCAGTCTTAAGCTAGACACAGGCAGTTTGTGCTAAGTGGCCCTAAAAGTCCCATGTTGGCTCCCATGGGACAGGAGGGAAAGGTATAGACCTGCAGAGATCCAGCAGAGATCCATTGTCACAGACCCAAGCAGAATCACCAGAGGACATACCTGATCACCCTGGGGCCAGCCAGAGAGCAGTCCATGCTGTAGCTGTACCTGTACTGGAAGAACAAGTGAGAATCCCAGGCCCCTACCTGAACATTAGCTGTGGTGACAATAATGGTGCAGTGCGACAATAAAGACCCACAGAGCTCTTTCTGTGCCATTTGCTTTAGAAGCCCCTTGTTAATGGCAGCTGCCCAAGTCTAATTACTTGGCTCAAAATCCTGTAAGGAAGTCAGTGAGGGGTGGGGCTGCCCACCAGCACAGTCCTGGAATGGGGCTGGAGCCACTCCCCAGGGGACATGGTCAGCATGTCCAGGATACATGTCCACGTTCTTTGCAGTCCCGGCTGGGATCCCAGACACCAATCTCTGAAGTCTGAAGACAAATGCCACAGGTTTCCTGTGCCTGCAGACCAGACACTTCTTTATACACTATCAACTTGCAGTGTATCTGAGCCTTTACCTTGCAAGCTTACTCTATCCTGTAAACTTCCATTCTACAGATGAAGTTAGGTAACTTATTCAAGCTCACAAAAGGTAGTAAATTATAGAACCAAGCATCAAACCAAGGCAGTGTGTCTCGTGGGACTGTTGTGTCTGATGGGGTGGCTAAGCAAAGCACAAAGGCAGTGTTAACTGAAGAAGGCAAGTCCTCCAAGTGTGTAGTCCCACTGCCCCACCAGACGTGAACACAACAAAATGTCCAGCTTTGCTGGGCCCAGATCAAATAACACACTTCTCTAATTTAGGAACTCAACAATCAAGAAAAAAAACTCTCCAAAACTTGTATGTAAAGGAGATGGTTGGAAATCGGGAATACTCTAGCATGGAGAAAAAAGGAAACATCTTCCTGTTCATTTCCAAAGCAGAAAACAGAAGTGCCCATCTCTACCTCTGAGATGATTTCTTGATAACCCTAGAAAATGATGGTTTTGGTTGTTAGCATCTCAAAGGACAATCGTGCCATTTTTCATTCCATTGTCAGAGAAGACCTGTTATCTACCTTTCCATGAGTGAGTAGGTAGTTTTAACCTTCCTGCCCATATCGCCCCAGTTATCAGGCCCTAAGAGCAAAAGCACTGACAAAACCCTTAGAGGACAAGTGGCAGGAAATATCATTCCTTAGAGGGTAGATCACAAGCATTCCTCCAAATCAAGGAAAGCAGTCAGACAGGAAGGTACCCTAGCCAAAAGGGAGACTAGAGACAGCCCCCTAAAGCATTGCAGCTCAGATTCAGTACTAGCCAGGGATTGAATGGCTCAGAGCAGCTCAATACTCATTAGCGTGCAAACCCTGAAGAATATACCCCAAATCCCAAAGCACATACTTGCCAAGCCCTACCAGACAGCTTGAATGCCTTAATTTTTTTCCATAATCTCCCATACTTCTGAACTACATTTCATTAAAAAAAAAAAAAAAAAAAAAAAAAAAGACTACAGCATGAGACTTTGTAGGATGCAGCCAAAACAGTGCTTAGAGGGAAACATTTAGCTTTAAATGCCTGTATTAGAAATGAAGGTCTAAAATCAGTGTCCTGAGATTTCACCTATAGAAATTCTTAAGAAACCAAGGACTTCTACAGCTTCTGTATGAAACTAAAGGCACAACAGATGTCTTTGTTGAAGCATGAGTTTGGTTTCTATAAGTTCTAAAGTCTATGACCCAGCTGGAACATCAAAACCAAAACGCAGAAAGAGGAAAATAAACTTTCACAGGCAAGCGAAAAATGACAGGCAAAAACCCAAAACCCAGTAAATTTACTAATGGAAAAAAAGTTCATTTAAATTTAAACATATGACTAGTTGCTTAAATGAAAGACAAGACACAGATTTTTTTTTTCCTTTCAAGCAGCTCCATACTGTGGCTGTAGGTTGTAGGGGGTTGTGGAGCTGGGGTTAGACTTAGGACCTTACCATGTGCTCTGTGACTGAGCTGAATCGCCTGCACTCTACACTGCTTTAGCAGACTGAGAAACAAACGCTGGATTATGAACAGGCTTCCCTCCCACGGAGGTGCTAGGACTGAAATCCCCAGCAGTCAGGGTTGAATCCTGATAGATGGGCAATCTTGCTCTGCATCAAATCTCAAATAGATATACCACTATCCTCCAGTTTCCTGTAGCTAGGTGTTGAATAGATTTTTAAGCAAATAGATTTCTTAAACTATACATTTCTAAAAGTTTTTTTTTTTTTCAATAAGACACACCAACCAAGAATCTGTACAGCTCTCCGAGCACCTAAACACAGTCTCAGTTCAACCAGAAGTTTGGCTTCCACACACTACAAAGCCTCTGACCCAGCCAGCAACATCAGAAGTTTTGAGCTAGATCTTTGGTTCTGACTTTGCTCTTTTCTTCCAGTGGAGGATGACTGGATAGAGAAGGCTGCCCCAACTTCCAATTATAGCAGCATGCGCCACACAAAGTCCTAGATAATTAGCTACCAAGAACCTCCCCTGCTCTGGTTTCATGATCCACCAACAAAATAGATTTTGATCAACCCAACACTACCTTAAAAGCAATACAGGCCACAGGTGATGTGCAACAGGTGACTTTGGCAATAGACAAAATTACACAGCTTTTCCATTTATATAATAAAGTTATGTTAGCAAACTCATTTCATAAATAGCAAAGTTTCTTCCCCAAATCAACATGTATTCAAATGTAAAAAATAAAGAGTAATAATGGCCTAGCCTACGTGGCAGTAATCTGGGAGCCACTGGACTAAATAACCATCCCCCAGCCTCCCAGTTCTCCTGTGTGACTGGCAGGGCGTCCCTCCTCCACACCGTCTTTCAGAGAAGTGGACGTGCTTTTGCAGGAACATAAAAGCACACAAGACTGAAAAAAAATCCAAAGTTTAGTATCTGCAACAGTTTTATCATTAGTTAGCCAGTCCCACCTCAGGCAAGCCAGATACCCTCCTGAGCCTTGGTTTCCAGACCTGTAAAATGGGGATCCCGGGGGCTACAAAGTGGATTAAAAGCAACTAGGCTTTTGAAAGTGCCTTGTAAACGGCGAACTGCCGCCTAAGTATCAGTGGCTACACTTCTCAGTTACTGCAATGCCTGCTGGGCTGTAACTCTGTCTGTCCTCAAATTCCCTCCCTGTAATCTGGGGGTTGGCCTGTGTAGTCCTTCTCTTTCAAAAACTCCCTGTAAAACTCAAATAGTAT
Source organism: Nannospalax galili (assembly GCF_000622305.1). Taxonomy (NCBI): domain Eukaryota; kingdom Metazoa; phylum Chordata; class Mammalia; order Rodentia; family Spalacidae; genus Nannospalax; species Nannospalax galili. Next base: position 562,843 of record NW_008352325.1, on the reverse strand, counting down.
ATGCAGTAATCCTAAAGTTTTGATTTTTAACACAGAAATTTGGTTGGCCAGGATCCTGGGAGCACATTTGATTACAGTACTCTTAGTTTAAAAAGAGAAAAAAAAAAAAAAAAAAAACCTCATAAAAAACTTCACCATCCTTCGCCTTAGTCACAATTCCCTCTACTGCAGAAATCCAGTTTCTTACCTACCTCTCCTGCAAAGAGCTCTAGGTCCATCCTGCTAAAATCCTAACAGTACTGTAGTGTAAACCCTAGTCTACGCCAGTTGCAGCGTTAACGACCTGAGTTCTTGGTGAGGCAGGGCGAAACGTTAAACTGAGCACCATTTCTGAGACTCAGGGGCTCCAAACGGCTGAATCAGCATTTTCTGAAACAAAGTCTTCTGGGCCTGGCCTTTTAAACAGCGGCAAAGAGAAAGTTGTGCAATAACGCCTATTTACTCACGAACGCTACTTGTTTTGGTCTTTCTCTTTGCATCTCTTGAACGAAACGCTTGCAAGAAAACATCCTTTCAAATCCATCCTCAAGAACTAGGACCCCGTAAAAATCACCTGTGGCTCCCCTACTTTACCCAGTGTTTCGGTCAGAGCAAACGATAAGAAGTTCGTGGGGGTTGCTTCCAATTCCAAGAAAAGACAAATACAATTGAAAAAGTAAAGAATACCCTAATTTCCATAACGCACATGCTACAGGGCCCTCGCCAGGCAGGCGTTTGGAGAGAATCCGCCAGCAAAGGCGGAGAGTTGCATCAGAAATTTCCTTCTGCAAACGGTACCTCTCTTATCACGTTTCCACCGCTGGCGGGCCTGGCGGGCGGCTAGTTCGCGAGCCCTCAAACTTGGTGTTAGGCCCCAGCGGCGGGTAACAGGGCCACTAACTGAACCAAAGAAAGAAAGGGGGAGGGGGATCCTCCGTCCGCGGCTGGGCCGCGCTCGCTCAGGACTTGGGAGTGTCTGGCACCGCTGCCCGGCCCGCCTGGCGCGCGCGCCGAGGCCCGCGGC
>NW_008352325.1:527316-560788 GCF_000622305.1 Nannospalax galili | reverse complement strand
TGGCGCTGCTCGACGCTCGGGGCTGGGCCCAGCGCGCCGACCCCCCTCGGGCCCCACCGCAGCCCGGGCGCCGCCGCCACCGCCGGGTACCGCGGCCGCGCCGGCGAAAGGCAGCGCCGACCTGTCCCGAAGGGCAGTTGCTCAGCGAATTGTTCGAAACTCAGAAAGTACCGACCGGCCGCACGGTGCACGTACCTCCCAGGCTACGGCCGCCCGACCCTGCCGTGGGGCTCGGCGGTCACTGTCCCGGGAAAGGAAGCCGGGCTGTGCTCCCGGCGGCTCAGGTCCTAGCCGAGCCTGGGAGAGCCTCAGTTTCCTTGGCTGCGAGCGAGTGTGGGCAGGAGGGAGGCCAGAGAGGCCCTTCATTGTTTTCCCGACTGAACCCAGCCTCGTGTCCTCACCCCCGAAGTGGGAGCCCTCCTGGGAGTCCAGGCGGGCCATACCTGGACTGCAAAGTGGCTGCGGAAACTAGTGCGGGTTCACGGAACCATCCCCTTGATAGGTTCCTGATGTCTGGGTCTGGTCGCCTTTCCAACACAGACAGGACCAATCAGTCTACCTTTTTCTTGGGCCTCGGTGTTCGAAAGGCAGCCTCCACCATAAATTACCTTCACTGAGAAGGCACTTTGTGTGAAACCTTCATGAATCCTCCTCCATATCCCCGACACTGGCCCTCTGAGACTGTTCCTGGAAGACGCCCACTGAAGAGAGGGAGAAACTGAATCTCCAGTAAGTTAAGTAGCTTCCAGAAGGTCGAGCTGGGAGCGAGCGCGAGGCGGAGATTTGAGGGCTGTGCACACTGCCCCAAAGCTCTTTTTAAGCGCCCTTTTTATACCTCTTGCTTCTAACTCTTCTTTGTGACCTCAGATTGATGTAATCAATGAAAAATGTCTTCCTTTTCTATTGCCGAACACTTCAGTCTAAGGTTCCTGGCCGTTGGTCCAAACTCAGAAACCCATACGGTGAAAATCCAGAGAAAAAATGATGTGAAAAAAAAAAGGATCAGAAGAATTCTTTTGTAGACAAAAGACTCAAAAGAAAAGTAGGGAAAACTGGGCCAACTTTCCCCAAATTGATATGCTTAGAATTTTGCAGCTTTGCTGCAAATTTCAATCAACAATCCGACCTGCACCAGTCAGAAAGCCTGACAGGTCACGGGACTCATAAAAGTTTGAAACATGCTTTCACATATTTTTTTCTGAATCATTTGTCAGTAACTTCCATGCACCAGGGACTCTTTTCTCCTCTGGGCATTGATGTAGCCTTTCTTAGAATAGGCATACTATGTTACATAACCCCAAACAATTGCCAAATTCATGAATTTATATTGATAAGAAATGTACATCTAATCTAGGTTCATGTTTTAGTTTTTCCAGTTTGTCTGGTCCCCCCCCCCATAAGATCATCTATGGCTCTAGAGTAAAATAGTGTATTTAGTTGTCTCAAAACACAAGGGTTTTCAAGTATTACTATTACATGGGATGGAGATATATATCAAGCATTTTCATATTGGCATTGATGCCCGGGCAAGCCCTCATTCCCACAGGTCCTAGTTCCTGTAGACTTCAGTAAACAGGACTACTCAGCATCACTTTCTGATGCCTTAACATCCTTGCTGTGGCTGTGGGAGCTGCAAATTATCCCCCATGGGAAGGTCCTAGCCAACTCAGTCCTGGGGGAAACAACATTAGTACCTTCCCATCCCCCAGACTCCCAGTGTCCCCTGACCATGTGTTCCCTAATGGGAGGATGGCAGCTGCACATGTACAGCCTTGCAGTCTATAACCCAGCCTTCTGGAACAAGGCAAGGTGGCCTTGTGGCTCAGACTTCACCAAGGGGTAATACATAAATAGACTTGGGTGTCATGGCAAGAAACAGGATTCCCTGGTAGTGAGGAATTCCATTATCCAAACATGAGCTTCAGGAGGCTCATTCAGCTGAAAGTAGAGAATCTGATAGATTCTAATTTTTAATTAGTAATGAATTGATTAACATCTGTCTCCCTTGCTGACTGTATGCAGAGTGCCAGTGGTAACTATGCACCTTTCACTGGTGTCCTGCCGGCAGGGGGAGGCCCTGGCCCAAAGAGGACACTAAGTGGAATAAGTCATTGGAAACTAATAGGTAAATGAATGTCTCAGTAGTGTAAATGAATGAAGCAATGGAGTGATCTCTCTGCCCCAGGCACCATCTCAAATGCTGCTAGTAGCCTTGGCAAAGGGAACGAGGGAAGGGCAAATGGCATCCTGACAGTTAGATGTGAGTCATGCTGTTGCACCCCCACTGCACATGGTACATGGTCTAGAAGGCAGAACTGGAAGCCATTCTGAGGATAGTCAAGCAGAACACCCTAGTGAGCCAGGGAGTGATTTGAAATCATAATACAATCACAGCATGTTATGTTTTGATTATAAATTGTCCCTCCTAGGCTTGTGTCCTTCATAGGCTCCTGTACTGAGCACTGATGTTCAGCAGTGGTGCTGTTACAGGAAGTGGAGCCTGGCTGAAGGAAGTAGGTCTCTTGAGCTATGCCTTCAAAGCTGATATCTGGTTCCCATCCCATCTTATCCCCTTTTTCCTTCCTGTCCACCATGATAGGAGCTGCCATGCCTTCCCTGCCATGATGAATAGAATTCTCTGAAACCATGATTCAAAAGTAAACCCTTCCTCCCCTTAAAGAGGAAGGTGCTTAAAAACACAGGGACACAAGGTCTGACACACTGGCTACCCCAGAGCCCCACAAGACTATTTACATTGGTGATTCTTATGTCCATTTAGGCTCTACAGCAATCATGGGTTGATCCTGCTCCAGGTCCTCCTGCCTCAAGATCCTCCTGCCTCAGCCTCTGTAGTATTGGGATTACAAACATGAGCCATGCATTTTTAACCTACTCTGTATATATGCACATGAGTATTCCAAATTCTTCAGTTCTTTGAACAATCTAAACCTGAGAGATACAGCCTGCCCCAGAGTCTAGAAATGAAGACTCTTGTGGCATTCAGAGATAGTTTTCTCACCATGGCAATGCCCTCACAGGAATGTCAAATATGGAATCTGAAGCAAAGAAGAAATGGAAGAAAAGGGCTTTGGTTCTAGGGAAAAGCAAGTATTTCAGAACAAAGCCACGAGAAACCTTGTCTCCTTTGGGGAGAAGTGCTCTGTAGGACGCTGGAACTGGAGCTGGAGGATGAAGAGTGGGACAGAGGCAGAAAGTCAGGGTTGGAGGTATAAGGAGCGCCTCATTCACCAGGCTCAGGCATTTACACTTAAGCTGATGGGAGGGCACTTGAAGATAATGTGTGTCCCAACATAATCCAAAGCTCATGTGGGAGCTGTTCTGTCTATAGGTGCCCACAACAATCCTGGCTTTCTTAATGTTTACCAGTTACACCTTCAGGATTACACCTGGGCTGAGGGTTCCATTTCCCAGGTAGATTAGCTGGTGAGCAGCGGGATGAGCTGACCACCCAGAGCCTTGCAACTGGGACTATGAGCTGAAATTTTAGCTGAAAGTTAGGATAAAGGTGACCAAGTTAGACCACAGTGGGTCTTGGCAGACATAGATGCCGTCCACCTCCCATCTCCCTGAACCTGGTTTGGTACGATGTTCAGACTTTCTATGCAAGTCTGTTTTCTGATATCTTAATATAAGCTCTTCTCAAATGAAAAGGACATTTACAACCAAAACGGGAGGTGGGGGGCTCTCACTGAAGAAGGTCCCTTTAACTTGATTTATTGAGATATAATTTACTGTTCGGAAAAGTCACTCTAAAAAAAGTACATTTTGTGGAGTTTAGAAAGGTACACGGTTATATAGTCAGTAAAGATACTGGACAGTAATGACCCCAAAAAGGTTGCCCTATACCCCACCCTTGCAGTCAACCTTCACAAACTTTAGGCAGCCACTGATCTGCTTTCTGTCCTGGAGGTTTTGCTATTGGAGATGGCTGGAATGGTGTAGAAAGTAACTTAGCACAATGCCCTTGACATCCACCCGTGTTGTTTCCTGAATTTATACCTTCTTCCTTTCAAATTCAGATTAGGGTTCCATTGTGTGGATGTGCATCAATTTGTTCATTCTTTCACTGGGAAAATTTGGGTCATTCTCAGTTTTAGGCAATTATGAATAAAATTGCTAGAATTCTTTGTGTAAGGCTTTTTGTGGAAACATGAGTTTTCATTTCTCTTGGATAAACAATGAAGCAGAGCAGAGGGGTATATTTTACTTTATCAGAAATTACCAAACAATTGTCTAAATAATTATACAATTTGTATTTGCACCCAAGATAGGTGACTATTCAGTTACTTTACATCTGTCAACACTTGCTGTTATCAGTCTTGGTGTTTTAAGTCACCCATATCAATGTTCAGTTGTGGGTCATTCTGACTTCAATTGGCATTTCCCTCATGGTTTGTATGTTGAGGACTTGTCCACGTGCTTCTTTGCTATGCCTGCTTATTATTTTGTGAGGTGTTGTTTCAAATCATGTTCCTATTTTTTTTGTTTTGGTCTTTTTGAGACAGGGTCTCCCCATAGCCCCAGCTGTCCTGGAACTCACTATGTAGACCAGGCTGGCCTTGAACTCACAGAGATCTGCCTGCCTCTGCCTCCCGAGTGCTGGGATTAAAGGCGTGTGCCACCATGCCCAGCTCATGTTCCTATTTTTAATTGGGTTGTTGGTTCCTTTTCATTGAGCTTTAGAGTTTCTTTGATATAGTAGATGAATGTTTTATGGATAGTTTCTCCTTTTCAAGCATCAAAGAGAAGTTTTTGTATCTTATAGGTTAAACCATCAAGTTATCTTTCAGGGTTTGATTTTTGTATCCTGTTTAAGAAATTCGTGTCTAACTCAATACTGTAACAATTTCCTTCTTCTACGCTTCCTTTTAGAAGTTCTGTAGTTCTAGCCCTTACATGTATATGCATAATCCAATTTGATTTCATCTTTTGTTGGGTGACTTGAAGGAGTGTTTTACCCCATCATCTGGCTTCACTGTGGATTGAGGCGAGCAGCTAGGCCTCTCACAGTTAGGGACAGTGGTGGACTACGGCAGAGGTTGGGCAGCAGTGGGCAGAGTGGAGCAAGTATCAGATTGAGAAGAGCTTCTAGGGATTGAATGTGAGTAGCTGAGTGCCATGTGTTGGACTGGAGCATGGGGGGGTCTCTCTGGGTGGGAGGCATGAAAGAGAGCCCCCTGATAGTAGAAGACAGGGAAGATCTCAAATATGTGTTGGTTGACTGTGGCCAACACACTTCTTGACTTTGGGGCAGGAACAGGCATATAGGAAAAAGCTTGGTTAATACTGTATTTAACATTTTAAGAAAAGAATTCAGAATCTGAATTTTCCCCCAAAAGTCATATACATAGTTTCTCTTGACTGAAACAGCAGGACTGGCGCCATGGCTGCCTCTGTGACATTCTCACATGACAACAGTGGTCTGGGCAGGGTGGCTGAGGTGGCTCCATCCACACATGGCTTCATAGTGGAGCACACAGATGAACACCAAGCTGCTCCCTGTCAGCTGGAGCCTAGTGTCCCTGCCACAGGGTCCAGAGGGAAAGGCCTGGACTGCCAGCTGAGCTCCAGCTCTGTGCCTTTAGAGCAGGCTGGAGAATGTCACTGGGGTGTTCTCACAAGCTGCCTGTTTCTGAGGCTGATTTTTCCACACAGAAATAGGGATCACAGATATTTGCCCTTCTGGTTCTTCAAGATATGGATGATATCGCAGAGACCATGGGGGCCATGAACACAAGGCCTGGCACAGACAGAGAAAGGCAGTGGCAGGGAGAACTTGTAGTTATGCCACTATAGGAGAATCTCACTTTGTAGTAGTGGCAGAGCCTGGGTGGGGCTGGCAGCCCCCTCCACATCCCTGACATCTTCATCCAAGTTGGAAAACCAGTGCATCCATTCAGATGATTTGAACTGCAAGGCTCCCAAATCATCCAAGGCCAGTTTTGTCTCATCAACCTTAGGGTGCCGGCCTTCCCTTAATGTTTGTCCGCAGTGATACAGATGTGCTTGAACAATCAGTTCCTCTAACCACTGTATCCAAGGGCACAAGGGCGTATTTCTCCTTCTTCAGCTCACGTTGGAAGCTCTAGGGAATTTCTTCTCACATCTCCTTGCCTGGAACAACGTCTCATCCTATACCCCTGGCATGTAGGAAGGTAAAGTTGAGAGCACATAGCATTTTAAACTTTGATACTGGTGGTTCTACAGCAGGAAAGAAGAGCCAGGGAGGGTGTCACTGGTAACTGGACCACCAAAAAGACCTAGACAAAAGTATGTGGCCCTTACAGTAGTCAGTGAAAAGCCAGAATCTCTATCTTGTTTAAATGTAGCTTCCAAATAAAATTCAATATGGGAATCAACATGCAATTTTAAACTCCAAGTCATACTTTGTTGGGTGTCTAATGAGCTCCTTTTCAGCCTCAAAAAATCTCAGTCCCTTAATTCAATTACAAATTAATTAACCACTAATGTCATACAAACTTTACTTAATGAAACATATCTCTACCCTAATATATTTCATGGTTTAATAACTTAAGTTCCAGAGCTAATAGAAGAATCCAAAACAAGGGTAAAATTACTTAATTGGTAAAAATTGTGTAAAGCTATTGGGGATTTAATATTAACATAACTTCTGTGGTATCTAGGGGGCGAGGGGATGTATGATTTTAAGGCAAGATCTCAAAATTGTTAAAACCAGGAACTCCTTCTATTAGCATATACTTACTAACTAAGGTGATTAATCTCTCTGTAAGTGCTGTGAGATAGCACAGAAAATAGAGCAGATAGTCCTGGATAGTACCTGATAAAGGATGCATAGTCGGACTCAGTGACACAATCTGTTTTCTCAGTCCTCTGAGGTTCTGGGTTTATTTAGGGGCCCTGGGCCTCTACATATCAATTACACAGAATTATGCTCTATTCTGTCTCTATTCAGATGTAGGTGGTTCTTATGATTGACATCCTATCTGAATCGAAGATGAGTTGTCTGTATGTGATAGATTTTTCCAGAATTGTATTTTTCTCCTCTTCCATTTACTTTTAATTCAGTCTTGTTTTCCTTTTTCCCCTTCATCATTCCCCAAACAAGTGTTATCCTTTAATTGCCTGCCTCATCATATGCAGGGGGCATGTGTTTCATATATGCTTACGCTGATTTCATATAAACCATGTCAGCTAATTCTCACAATACATTGTGAGGTAAATGTTGCTGCCTTAGTTTATAGTCAATGAAGCCAACTTGGAGAAGCCAGACTTATCAAGGCCAGTTAAATAAGAGCTGGATCTGAGGCCCATTTGTCTGATGCTGAGACCACCTGCCATTCCTCTTCACTTAGAGCTGTCTCTCCTATCATTTCTTGTAATTTTATTATTTTCCAAGTAATCCATTATTTCAGTGTATCACCTTATGTGGTGCTTTCATGCAAAATTCTGCAATGAGACTTTATTATCATAACTGTCTTCTTCCTTGGGAAAGGTGCTCTTGTCTACGTTTGAATGAGAGAATGTAATCCCATTTCTCTTGAGGCCTGTGTCCCTGGATCCAAGGTGGGGAAAAGCAATGGTCATGAGACAAAGGTCTTTAGTCCTTTATTGAGCTGGGATTTTAACTTGTCTCTCCTCTAGCTCTTGCTTTCTTGCTTTTAGAAAATTTGAGGATTTGGCCATGATGCTAGCTTGGGAATTCTGACCTCCCACAGCCCAGAGACCCCTAGGTTGAGGATAGCACCTTGTTAGGCAGTGCAAAGAGCCATCTAAAAGAATGGAACCAGGGCATTGAGCAGGCAGCAAAATAATATATACAGAAAGTTCAAAAGAGGGACATGGCCTACATATGGGTGGCCCTCATGACCATGAGACACCAGATATCATTCAGAACTATATTATAAGTCAAGTGGATGGTGGTAGCTAGCAAGGGCAATTGTGAACTGAAATTTAGGGCATGGATTCAGACACTGGGTGAGAAGAGAGGACTTCTATCCAGCAGGACATGGGTTAGGAGATCAAGACTCATTTATTGAAAAGGTAGAGGCTCACCACTGGGACATGACTTGACTTCCAGAGCACTAACATATCTCCATCACTTTGCCCTTAGGCCAAGATAAGTACTCACATCATAGGGGTCCTTGATGGAGGAGAGAAAGGTTAATCAAGGAGGAAGGAAATGAGACCAGCTGGAAAGCCTGCACCCCACAGTTTCTGTGGCCTTGCAGTTGATTCCTTCAGGCACTGACGACATTTTGCGCAAGGTTGTTGGAAAGGATGTTAAGACCAGTGCACTGCTGGTAGGGCCAAGGCTTCCTTAACAAGACCTCAGGGCAACTTCAGGAACTGTGATACTTAGAGCAGAGGTGCTCGGGGAGCCTTGTCACAAGAGAACTGCATGGAGTCTCCCCACCACTGAGGGACCTGAGTGTTTGAGTAGTCCAGAGTTCAGTGAGCCTGCGAGGCTCCGGGAGAGCAATTGACACTGACAGAAGCTAGCAGCTGCTTTCTCCGAGAGCTCCAGTCTTTGTGTGTCCATAAATGGCTGAGGAACTCCTCCTACAGGGATCACCGGGAACTTCTGCAGCACTCTTAGAGGGGCCATCACTCTTAGAGGCAATTCATCTTGGCACCTTGGAGATGATCAGGTTGGGGCAAGGGCCTTGTGCTTTGGCATCAGACAGACATAGGTGCAAATTCTGACTTTGTTTCTTCTGAGTTAAGTTTAGACAAGTTATATAGACTCACTGTTGCAATTTCCGTTGCCACAAAGTCAGAATAGTAATTCTTACCTAATAGGGTTTTGGGGGGGGAATTTTTACATTTTACACACTTGTGTCCCTAATTATCCCATAATACAGTGTAGCATAATAAAGCACATATACAAAGTAGTATAAAACAATGGTGTGTGCAGGGCTATGGGTCAGTAATTCAGATGGCACAGCAAGCATGGCCACTTACCCCTTCCCTGTGGTAGTCATTTTTCTCATTGCTCTAACAAAATACCTGACAGGAGCAACTTAAGGGAGGAGAGATCTGTTTTGGCTGGTGGTTTGGGAGAGATACTGTCCTTCATCATGGGCAAGGTCTGGAGAGTGGCTCAGACTGTGGCAGTGGGTGTTGCAACTGTTGCTTCTCTCACTGTGGCAGGATGCAGAGAGTGGGACCAGAAGCAGGGCTGGGTCACAGCTCTTGAAAGCCTATTCTCAGTGACCTACCTCCATAGCCAGGCCCTGTAACCTCCCAAAACAGTTCTATTGATTGGACACCAAGTGTTTCAAACCATACCGCACCCTACTATGTGAATCCATTAGTATAAAGGAGTACCAGGGGCTGAGTAATTTTATTTAAAAAAAAAAAGAGGTTTATGCAACTTAGTTTTGGAGGATCAAGTGCATAATGTTGGCATCAGCTTAGTCTGGTTAGGACTTCAGCGACAGCATCAGAATAGCAGATTGAATGCATCTGAAAGGAAGAGCTCATGTTTGCTGTTTCTGTAAGAACCCTCTAAGAAGTGACCCAGAATTTCCTCATTAAACCCTTTTGGGGGTAGGACCCCCACTGACTTCTCATTAGGCCCCACCTCCTAAAGGTACTGCCCCCTTTTACCGCCACCCTGAGGATCAAACCCTCAACACATCAACCCTTAGAGGACCAAAAAAAAAAAAAAAAAAAAAAAAACCACTTAAACCACTTATAGTGGATGACAAGATGGCTCAACGGTTAAAGGCACTGAGTTTGATCTCCAGAATCCTCATGGAAGAAGGAGAGAGTGGATTCCTGTGGGCTGTCCTCTAACAACTACACATGCACATATGCATGGCCACACATGCCCCAAATCAATAACCATTGTACCCACTCAACCTGAACAGTCATGCAGGATCTCTCAGAGGTGGTGTGTCCTGTTCAATAACATGAAGGCCAGTCATTCTTCCAGAAGAACTAGGAGAAACTCTTATCACAGTGAAGAGGACAAATTTGGAGGTTCAGTGTATGGCTATACCCCTTTCTTGTCTTGAGGTTTTAGGCAGGCCACCCAATGACACCAAAGCCTGTGAGTTCTCAGGTGTAATTCAGGGACCATGAGAGGGATAGGAGTTGATTCAGTCTCTAAAGTGCTTCACAAGATGCCAGGCCCGTGGCAAGTGTTCCATCATTGGATTCGTATGATGACCATCATCAAGAATCATCTTCTAAAACATGAAGCCTCACCAGTTCCTGTGTGGCCTCTTGTGGCACACCAATTCTGCCTAGTTTCCCCATTCTGAAACATGAGGGACTCTAATTTCCTAAAGGAATTTCTTGGGCTTCGTTGAATATGTACATATATACAAAGCTCAGTGGTGCCTACCATCTACCAGTAAATGTTGGGGACCTGTATGATTTCAGTGTAGTCTGTCTTCATCAAATGTTCAGGCTGAATTTCAGACAGAAGGAAAGGTGGGGGTGAGGGTGCAGGAGGAGAAACAACCAGCCAGACATCAATAGTTTCCGTTTTCTGCAACCTGGTCTGCCATGCTGTGAGCTGCTCTGCTCTGCCACACGCTACCCATTATGATGGACTGAACTCTGAATTCATGAACCAAGTAACTCTTTCCTTCCTGAAGTTGTTTCTGTCAGGTATTTTGTAAGAGCAATAGAAAAGTTCTCTTAAAGAGTTGGTTGTTAGAAAAATAGCAAGCCTCTTTCTTCCTCTCATCTCCTGTCTTATCATGTGACCCCTTGCTCTTTTCCTTGCTTCCCCCTTTCTCCTCTCTTTTCCTTTTTCTCACTCTCACCATTTGATGCCACCTGTCATGTATAACCATATATTTGGCTCTCACCAAATGCTGGCTCCCTGGTGTTTGGACTTTCTAGTCATCAGAATCATGGATCAGCAAACCTTTTTTCTTTATATATTACCTAAAAACAGATATTTTGCTGCAGCAAAGGCAAATAAATTGCCAGGACCGCCCTTCTAGGAAGAGGATTTGACCTGGAGGCCCTTGGTTGCTCTCTTGCTGGGGAATAAGAGCCTGGGAGCAACAACCCAGTCAGTAAGATGACAGTGTCCAAAGAATGTTTACCTGAATCTTGTACATGAGTCAGGACACCCTGTCCCCATCCCCATCCTGTAACGTTGACAGTTCTCTGAATGGCAGAACTGGGTAACCTGCAAAGTGAGCTTTGAGCTAGGCTCCCTGATCTCCTCTTTATCTGAGAAGCACTTTCCACACTCATCCTGAGGGCTGACATCCAGCCCTGGTGGGGTTCATAAAGTTCAGAGGCAGGCGGGTAAACTCAATGATGGTGGCTGTATCCCAAAGAAGAAAACAGTAATGCTGTGTGGCTCAGAGCGTCTCTTTTTATAGCCATCTGTGAAAAGATAAATTTCTCTCACATTCACAAGTTGACAGGAAGAGTTAAAAAATACTTGAAATGTCAACTATTTATATAACCTTTGGCCTTTCCCCAATGCTGTGATGTGCACAGTTCCATCTCAACGTGAGAGGAGTGAGTCTCATGTTTTGTTTCGGCTTCAGCTGCCTCCAGGCACCCCTTTCTATGAATCGACACCCTCACATGCTTCTCTGTTGGGCATTTGGCCTGTTTCCAATCTTGGCTGCTGTGAACAGCATCACAGTAACATCCTTGGGCAAGCTGCTTTCTGTTTTCTCTTTTTTAAAAAACATATCTTCATAGAACACTGCTTTTATTCTTTCCCTCTTTTATAAGAGTCAAGAAATAAAGATTCCTTCAAGTTACCTTAGACATAAAGGGCTCATGATGGAGAATCTGTCTGTAGCATAAGGCAGAGCTTGCTGTTCTTGGTAGGCCACATGCTGCTGGTGACTCCTTGTTTCTCCCCACCCACCTCCTACTGGCTGGCCCTGTCCACCTGTGTGAGATGTCCCCTCTACCTGGCTTTCCCTAGGACATCATGTCTCCTTTCACACTGACCAGCCAATTTCTCCTCAGTTTCAGTTTCTATTCCAGCAGGCTCCATGTTTCCATGTCAGAGTTCAGAATCCTAGAACAGGTGTCTCCTTAGGCTTTCACACAAGGCCAGGGTGTAGGGAGGGCTTCTGATGAGGCAATCGGGCTACATCCTGAAGGGCACTGAATTTAATTTAAACTTGTCTCCAAACAGAATTTCACAAACCATTCCAAGTCTTAGTGACTATTATGATTTAAATCTGAAATGTCCTCCATGGGCTCATGTTTTGAGTACACCTTGTGCAATTTTGAAGGTTGAGGGACTTTTAGGTGTTGGAGACCAGATGGCAGAGTGAGTCACTAGAGTCTGGCCTTTGAAGACTGTATCAGTCCCTGGTTATGGTCTAGTGTGCTCTGATCTGCTTCCTAGCTCCTCGTGCTATAGAAAGGCTCTACTATACACATTCCCCACCCTGAACTTGTCTCTGCCTTCCTGGGCATGATGGACTGAGCCCCCTGAAACCAGGAGTTAAAATAAATCCTTCCCCTCTTAGTTTTAATCTCTTCCTGCATGTTTCTGTCAGGTATTGTGGTCATAGCTATACAAAAGTAATTAATACGTCATTTAAAGCCAGTTGCCTGTACTTTGCTCTTGGTTTTCTGGCCCTGGGATTTAGATGGGGTCAAGTGAGACAGCGATTCTGTCAGTCTGACCTGGATTCCTCCCTGCGGACAAAGAACAAGGTGGGTTGCAGGCTGCTGGGGACAGCAGAGTCCAGATGGAACCAGAACAGCCTTCTGTATTTATCCCCAGTGGCCCAGACTCAGGGTGACTAGGAGGGGCAAAGGATTATTACATCCTTATGTCACAGTTGCTAAGGTCATTTTGGCCACAATAAGCATGGAACCAGGGCAGCATCAGTTAGGGAGAATGCTGCTCATTCAGTGATGTTCAAAGCTATTGCCACACCATCACCACACACAGGCTTGAAAGGCACACCCAACACAAAACACCCAAAAGAAGAAACTTCCCCTACTGTTTCAAACATGTTTCATTCTGATTCTGGTCATTGTGAACACCTACCTTAATATCAAACCTTATATTTTTCTCATGCATAGTCTGACCATATTGTAATTTTGTCTGTTTCTATATTCAACATTAATACTGACAATCTATTAAAAAGTTTGTAATCTCACATTAGATTATCTTTTCATTTTATATACTAGGTCTATATAGATGAAAGTGGCACAGGTCTTTCCCAGCACTCAACAGTCACAACATAGGTCTGACAATAGGGTCAGCTTTTTAGTGGGCTATTCTGGGGTGGGGGCAGGTAACTAATGTGGAGGACATTCACTTGGAACAGGTATGGAAGAATCAAGGTCCTAATACAACTCTTCTCCATTGACCTGTCATTGAATGCTGCTGCCTCCAGCAGGGGCCCCTATATAGGGGTTAGGCTTGAAGTATTCCCAGTGGATGCTATCTGCTATCCACATGCAATTGGATGAATAAGTCCATCAGTCAGGAAAGGGAGAGTGAACCAGGTAGCCTGGTTCACTCTGCATGCCATCCCGTATTGGTGTGCTTTCTGTTACTATAACAAAATACTTGAAGTTGGATACTTTATGAAGAAAGAGTTGACCTCATAGCTTTGGAGGCTAAAAGTCAAGGCTTAGACAGCCCCATATTCAGTTTCTGGTAAGAGCCTTGTTGGCTGTGTCACATGACACCAGAAGGCATTTTGGCAGAAGACAGTGAGAGAGAGAGAGAGATCGCATCATGAAACAGGAAGCCAGACAGCAGGAGAAACAACCTATTCTTATGAGAACAAACTCAATATGTGTAATCAGCATTCATCCTTTCTGAGGACAATGCCATCACTAGTCTAATTACGTCTCTTAAGCGCCACCCCTTAAAGTGTCCACCTTTTAAATCTGCCACCCTGAAATCCAGGCTTCCAACACATAAACCTTTGGGGGACACACTGAAACCACATCCAAACCATTGCACACCTTAATCAAATCAGCTGTTGCTAAGCTTTCAGTAGGGTATAAACTTGAACAAGGCTGCAGGACTACATGATGCACAGCAGGCAAAGGGTCCCCAGAAAAAGTTTTTCCCTGGAAGACATACTGAGGCTTGCCCAGCCCAGTACTGCTAACTACTGAGACTTAATCCAGACATGGTGGGAGCACCCTCTTGTTTTACATAAATATTGATATTTTCTTCAGTAGGCAGTTGTCCATGATCTTCGTGGCCGCTCCCCCTACCTGCTGTAGAGTCTTCGATAGATAGCCTCACAGACGCCACAACCACAGGGTAGGCTGACCACTTCCACAGTTCAAAAACCACTTCTCAGTCTAGGACTTCCTGTCTCAGATCATTCATGTCAGTGACAAAAAGCCTCGAGGCTCACTCTTGAATGGGGATCCACACACAGGGTTGACTATGAACGTGGCCTTTGAGGGCACCATCCAGGTTCTCCGCCCGCCTGCTCCCCTGCCTTCCTGTCTCTTACACTTTGTGTACAGCCTAATAAAATTACACTGATTTGATGGCTTATCCAAGGGCCACTAGTCACAATTCAAGAGGCTGAAAGTGCAAATCACGGGAGGGCTGGTTCTTCCTGATGCCTCTCTTCTTGGCTTGGTGATGACCATCTATTTAGTGTCTCCACGTGTCTTCCTTCTGTGTATGTCAGTAACCTGATCTCATCTTACAGTGATACTAGTCCTGTCAGATGGGGTCCAACCAATGGTTTCACCTACCTTAACCACTTCCTTAGAGGCCCTGTCTCCAAATTTATCTCATTAAAATTAGGGCTTTGAAACATGTGGAATTGGGTGGTACAATTCAGTTACAGGCACCCCTAGTCCAGTGCTTCTATGAATGCCCTTTTCCAGGGGTGGGCTTCAGCTCAGGCAATAGTGCAATTTTCTCTTAACTATTTTTCAGATTTCACAGAATTGAAAACTGTATTAGAGTTCTCTAGAGAGTCAATAGGATGTGGTGTGTGTGTGTGTGTGTGTGTGTGTGTGTGTGTGTGTATGTGTGTGTGTGTGTGTAATTATTTAAAAGGATTTATCGGATTGGCTTATATGATAGATCTAAGACTGAGTCTAACAATGGCCATCTTTGTGGTGGTAAGCCAGAGAACCTGGTAGTAGCTCAGCCCAAGGAACTGGAAGACTTACAGTAAAGGGGACAAATGCCACAGTCCTTGCCCAATGCTGAAGCTCTGACAGAGGAGCTTATGTGAGCCTCAAGGAAAGACTGAAGAACTGGACTCCTATGTCTGCGGACAGTGGCAGGGCAGCAGCAGCAGCAGCAGCAGACACACTTCCTCAGAAAGATGAAGCTTATACGGACTTTATCTTCTTCCTTCTTCATTCTATGCCACCTTCCAGCCTATCAGAGCCACCCACATTCAGGGAGGGTCTGTCCCCTTCAGTTGTTCCTCCCACATACCAAATATCCCTAAAATGCCCTCACAGACACACCCAACACACCCAGAGATGTTTTTCTGATCCCCTAGGCATTTATCAATCCAGCCAAGTTGACAATCAAGATTTACCATCATAAACATAAAGATGAGGTTATGGAGTAATGAGACTTTAAAAGCAATCTTTTCTCTCATCAAAGCCTGTGGTATAATGATGTGGTATCATTCATAAAGGTCAAAATTTCAGTGATCTTTGAAATGGCTTATTGCAAATTGTTCCAGAGGTCTTCAACCCTACCAGGGCCAGCCTCAGCTCTTCATAGGGCAAGACTTATACCCTGCTTTGTCTACATCCTTCATCTCTTCTCATCCTTCATCCAGGTTCTAGAACTATCTTTCCCCTACCCTTGCCTCAGCTCAGAGATTTTGCTACCCAGGGACCAAGGTTGAGGCCTCTATAGAGGGTTCTAAGGCTATCCAGGAACGAATATGGCCATGAGGAAGAATGCTTACAGGACCAGGCTATCCAGGAGCAAAAGAAGATTGAAAGAACTTCCAGAATGCAGATGCATTCAAAGTCTACAAAATCTACATGTTGTAAATGCTCAGGAGAACAGCATGTAAATTCTTAAAGACTTTGTAAATATGTGTGGGGGAAAGAAGCAGAGGAGGGAAGGAAGGGAGGGCAAGGGAAAGAGATGGATGGGTGGAGAGAGAGAGAGAGAGAGAGAGAGATGTACGCGTGGAGAGAGAGAGAGAGAGAGAGAGAGAGAGAGAGAGAGAGAGAGAGAGAGAGAAAGGAGGATCCTCCTAATCTACCCTGTTATTCCTCTGGAACCACACCACTCCCCTGTTCACTGATGACTGACATCAACACAAAACTCCAGATTTTCATTCTCAACTACCAGACAACTTTTACCAGTTCTGCTCTGTACCTACTTCAAGTTCATCATCATGAGCTGGAGGGCCAACCTATTTCTTTCCTTTTATCATCCAACTAGAATCCAGGGCAAGACACTGAACACACAGCTTCAAGCCAATGAGTATAACAATGCTTCTCAGATGGCACCATCTGCATCTCTGGCAAGCTTGCTAGAAATTCATACTCTCAGGCCCCACCCAGATATGTAGAATCAGTCATTCCGAGTTGCTTGAACAGGTCCTGGCACCTGGCCTGAGAAGCACTGGCTAAGGAACGGAAAGATCCAGGACTCAACCCAGATACTGCTAGACCTGCCTGGCCACAGAGCATTTGTGCTATTAGTAGTGAATGTTGTCTAATGTCTTCCTTCCCCTTTTAGCGCTTGATTCAGTGCCATGTACTTTTTACACCAACACCTGTCCTGTGTCCAGCACTGAGTTGGAGTTCAAATGCTTTTTTATGTTTTGTTTTTGCTTTGCTTTTTGAAACAGGGCCTCACTATGTACCCCTGGCTGGCCTGGAACTCATTATGTAGACCAGGCTGGCCTGAACTCACAGTTCGAACTGCCTCTGCTTCCTGGGTACTGGGCTTACAGGTGTGTACCACCATGCCTGGCCCAAATATTTTTGAACTGCTATAATGAAGTTGGTTCAAATAATTAACTTAGTGCCAGACATATCCCCACCTAAACAACAAAAGAGGCCCCTGACTTGAATCGGCTCCACAGCTATGACTGAGGTAATAGCTAACAAATACATCAAAGTCATAACAGTTCATGAATGAACAAAGTTATTGTTTTCCTATTTTTCTCTGGCTCATCTGGACACCTCCTCCTCTGTGGGGCTGTGGGCTATTGGAGTCACCAGACCGAAAACTAGTAAATTTCAATATTAGTGGGGGACCAATGAAAGGGTCTAGGGAAGCATCCCTGAGCATCTTGCTTGGAGCATCTGTTTATGAAGTATGCAGGCACCGGCCTAATTCACAGTTGGGAAAATTCCCTCCAGGAGCTCACCTATGAACAAGCAGTGGGAACCTCAACACCAGCAGGAAGCAGATATGCTGAGTGGTGCCAGCTCCACTGAGAAAGATCCACGGGGCTGCTCAGGCTCTTCCACAGGCTTGTTCCTTTTCTCACAGTGCATTTGAGTGATGCTCTACGTCTTGAAACTAAAGGAAGTTGGACTGATCCGCTGTCTGGAACTTAAGGTTAATTACCATGAGTATTTGGGGAGTAACAAGCATTTCATTGTGATCAAGCAATTATTGTCATTTGTAGGAGCAATACCACAGCACAAAGGTGACTGTGAACCTAGGAGTCAGACTGCCTAGGCTCAAACATGACTTCTTGTTTCCAGCTGATTCTTCCTAGTCAGGTTAACTTTTCTGAACCAATGTTTGCCTAGTGCCTGGAATAAAAACTGTGCTCAGTAAATACGAGCTACTCACAATCCCCACTCTGTCCACTCTCTCACAGTATTCCCAATATTAGTCACAGTGCTGTTGAAATACAGTTCAGATGTAAAATATTTAGTTGCCTGGATTCAGTGAGATGGTGTGAGTGAAACAACTTTATAGATGTTAAAGGACAGTCAGGCTTCATGTTGTACTAGGTATAAGTAATTTGGATCTATGTAAAGTATAGGGTAGGATGTGTACAGCTCATATACAAATACCACAGCATCTTATTTAAGTGATTTTCAAGGTCCCAGAATCCCCTACAGATACTGTGGGATAGCTGTACTTTTTAAATCAGTTGTATTCCAAGTGGGAGTCCCCCAAACAGCAGGACCAGCATTATTTGAGAATGCCTTAGAAAACCAAGTTCTCAGGTGACTAAATCAGAAACTCAAGTAGCAATTTGCCTCAGGCAATTATTACAAATAGAGGGTCCACCCCCAGCCCCCACCCGACCCCCACGGCAAACAAGGCCTGAGAAGACCCAAATAAAGATCCAGCCTCAGAGGGCCAACATCAAGCAAGGCATCAAGGCCCAGTTGCTTGTCTGTGCATCACATGGGACATGGCAGTGGGAACTCCATGGCTGGATCCCCACCCAGTATATTTTAGGAAGCTCTTAGCCCTTAGCTCTGAACTAGGGTAAGAAAGGAAGAGACTACTCCTCGGAGTGTCCTATACTCAAATGAAACAAAACAGTCTTACTTGTGGCCTTGCTACATCTTATCACCAAGCTCCAGGGCCTTTGAATCTGTCCTCCACATCCCCTGATGGAAGAAGCAGCTGGTACGTTTTCCACTTGGGAGCTGCAGGGAGCTTACTCCCAGAGGGAGACCTCTCCTGTCTCCGGGCTCCTTCTCCTCCATCTTCCCAATCTTAACCATATTTCACCCACCTGGCCTAGATCTCAGCAATTTCAGGCTGAACTGCCTCTGGATGAAAAGTAAAACCTGTGGTAATAAGGAGCCAGGTTCTTACTATCCAACAATTGTTGACTATCCAACAATTTGGGGAAATGGATGTTGTTGACTAAATTCTCTTCTTCAAGAGTTTTAACATCTGAAAGGCATACACCACTGGAAGGGATTTCTGGAGCAAAATGAAAACTTTTTACAAAAGTTCTTTCCACATAAATCATAATGTCCTGTAGTTTTATTAGGAAATATCCCATTATAAGGTGAAAATTTCTTTCATCACACAACCACAATAATAAAGAAGAAACACTCAGCTTCAGATTCCTTAGAAAATACTTTATATTAATTGTGTCCAGTGCTTGAAAATAGAAGAACCAGCCAAATACGGTGGTGCACGCCCTTAATCCCAGCATTCAGGAGGCAGAAGTAGGTCAATCTCTGTGAGGCTGAGTCAAGCCTGGTCTGCATATCGAGTTCCAGGCTATTTGTGGCTATAGGGAGACCCTGTCTCAAAAAGACCAAAAGACACCCCAAGCCAAAACCAAACAAGTAAACAAAAACAAGAGCTTATTCAGGCCAGATGGGGGGCCATTCACCTGTAAACTCAGCACTTGGGAGAATGGGAATAGTGGGAATTTGAGACTAGCTTGGGCTGTATAGCCAGTTCAAAGCCAGATTGGGTTACATAGTAAGATCCCATCTCACACAACAGTAGCAAATGTGTCTTCTTGCTTATGCGTTGTATGAATTTAGTTTTACTAGATTGATCACTTACCGTATCCCCTATGGTACCTGTAAGTGATATAGGAAGCTTTTAAAATGAAGATTCTGATTCAGTAGCATTGGAGTAGAGCCTGATCTGATATTTTTTAAAGTTTCATGGTCCACACGTTGAGTAACAATGTCAACCAATTGCTTTCCCTAATTGCTATGATTTGAACATGACAGCCAAATGTTTGTATTGGGAATTTACCATACTCCCCAAATTCATAGATTAATGACATTTGGAAGTGAGACCTTTGGTAGGTGTATTAGGCAGGTCCCTAGAGAGCATGTATAGAAATTATATTAATATTTAATATAATATATTAAATATTAATTTCTAGTGTATTACCTATATAGTGTATTACATAATAGAAATATTAATGTCTAGTGTATTCCTTATATATGTATATACACTAGGAACTTATTAGATTGGCTTATTCTAGAGATCTGGGTAGAGCATCAATGGCCATCTTCATGCTGGTGAGGCTGAGAACTAAGTAGCAGCTCAGTACATGAAGCCCAATGCCTCAGTAGGCCCAATCTGATGCCGAAGGCCTTGAAGAGTCCTTGAGGTTACTGCTCTTCAATCCATGTTGGAAGACCAAAGAAAATGGATTCTGACGTCAGCGGAGATAGGGGTAGAGGGGTGGGGGTGGCGATACCTGTAGCAGCAACAGAGTAGAAGTGGAGGCAGGCAGCACTGTTTTCCCTCAGTCCTATCTATATCTGGGTAATGCATTGAAAGGTACCACTTACTCTGAAGGAGGGCCTTCTCCCCTCAGTTAATCCTTTCTGAAAATTCCCTCACAGACATGGCCAGAGATGCATTTCCTTGTTGATTCCAGATCCCTTCAAATTGACAATTAAGACTAACCACAGTAGGTGTGATGTTTAGTGTTAACTGTCAACTCCACAGCATCTAGAACCACCTGTGGGCATGCCTATGCAAGATTATCTTGATTAGGTTCACTGAAGTGGGAAAACCCATTTTAACTGTGGGTGGGACATCCCCCAAGCAAGGCATCCTGGACTGTGTGAAACAGAGAAAGCAAGCAGAGTACCAACACGATTCATTCTTCATTTCCTGATAGCGGATGTGATGTGACCTGCTGCTTCAAACACCTACCACTTCCCTGCTGTGATAGACTGTACCTTGAACTGAGAGTTAAAATAAAGCCTACTATCTTAAGGGAATATACTGCTTTTGTCAGAGTATTTTATCATAGCAACAGAAAAAACAAACAACTAAGACAGTAGGCAGTTGACATTGGTTGAGTTCTTGAAGGTACCCATGAGGATGGCATTAGTGACTTTATACCACTCAACTAGCACAATGGCTCTGTCTTGGTATGTGATACCTTCTACCATGTTACAATGCAAACAAGAAGGTCAGATTCCAGCATCTTGCTGTTAGACTTTCCCACTTCTAGACGTATGAGACAACCTTCTTTATAAATACCTAGATTCAGGCATTTTATAATATTAACAAAAACTAAGATACAAACTTATAGATGAATAAAATGTGGTTCAGAGAAGCTAAGAAAATTTTCCACAGCCTTTCAAAGCAACACAAGAAACTGTTTTCAAACTAGCTCCTCTTTCTTTGTTTCATGGAGGTATCTGAGATCTTGTAACCATGGCTTTCTCCCTCCTGGCCTCTCCTGTTATCACATTCTTACCTGTATTTACATTATGAACTTGTGTAACATTTTTATTTGTTCAGAAGTAAGCAATTAGCTTTTGGTAAATTTTTAGAAAACAGAAACTCTTATATTTACCCATGTTATTTGTCATATCTGAAGCTCTTCCTTCCCTTCTGTGGATACAGATTCCCCTTCATACTGTGACTGCTGATGCCAACTGCCTTTAAAACTTCAATGTCAGAAAAATTTTGGTTTGGTTAAATTTTTGAAAATTATTTTCATTTCACATGGGACTCTATAGAGAGTTTTGTTTACCTTGCTATTTCACGGGCTAGAAAGATGACTCAGCAGTTAAGACAACTGGCTGTTCTTGCAGAGGACCTGGGTTTGGTTCCCAGTACCTATATGGTGGCTAACAAACATCTGTAACTCCAGTTCCAGGGATCCAACGCCCTCTTCTGGCCTCTGAGGGCATTTCACAACACAGGTGCACTTATATACATGTAGGCAAAAAATCCATATACATAAAAAAATAAGTACATAAAATATTTTTCAAAGATGTTTATTTCAGCACTTTTGGATCACATCTTTCAGATAAGATGTCTGCTGCTGCTGCCTCATGTAGCTGTTTGTGGTTTCAATTCTTCCAGACAGGGATTAAAGGAGGTACTGGTTTTCCCATCTTAGCCAGAAACTGACAACCTTTCCTCAAGTGTGAGGATCTGCGACGAGTGTCAGTCATTGATGCGCAAGATAGCACCTTCTCTCAGGTACCTGCTGAGCTACTGAATGCACTTTCTATGAAGGCAGGAGAAATATGTGTGTGCTGTGGTGGTTTAAATGAAAAGTGTTCCCCATCAAGTCATGTATTTGACCACTTGGTCCCTAGTTGGTGGTACTGTTTGGGAAAGTTATGGAACCTTTGGAGGAGCAGCCTTACTGGAGGAAGTATGCCAGTGGTGGTGGGTTTTGAGGTTTAAAAGCCTGGCCCCACTTCCAGTTCTCTTTTTGCTTCCTATGTGTGGATGACATGTGATGTCTGCTTCCTGACTGCCAGGCTGGCCTCATGCTCCTGCTGCCATGCCTTCCCCACCATGATGGATTGTAACCCTCTGGAACTGTAAGCCCAAAGCAAACCCTTTCTCTTGTAAGCTGCTTTTGTCAGGGTATTTTTATCACAGCAACAGAAAAGTAACAATGCACCATCCTACCAGAACACTCACTCAGCAGGCCAATAGCAACAATAGTGAAGGTTTATCCATGATAGAGGATTCAGTCTTCATCATGTCCTTCTTTAGGTCTGATGCTGACATCTGGACAGACAGCTTAAGGTCACCAACTTCCTCATCCATGTGAAGCAGTCAACATAATGACTTGTGGCTTTGAAAAGGCAACAAATAGCAAAGCCCCTGAAAACCATAAAATCCATTAATGAAGATGACACTATTGTAGACACTTAAATTTTCTTTGAGTGTGTTTGGCACTGTCAGGCTAAGTAATAATCCCAATTAGAATTGGGAACTAGAATAATCTATAGTTTCTGTTTATGGACTACCACCCAGTTCAAAGCTTGGATTATTCAACTTCTTGCATAATCACACCCCTTCAATGTCTCACACACCTGATACAGTAGCCTGTCTCAGTACCCCTTCAGTGTCTCATACTTGATGCAGTAAGCTGTCTCAGTACCCCTTCAATGTCTCATACACCTGATTCCATAAGCCATCAGTACCTCTTCAATGTCTCATGCACCTGATGTAGTAAGCTGTCTCAGTACTTGCAGATTCAGACTTTGGCTAAAGAAGTAAGTCAATCTTAAGTACAAATTAGGGGACACATGCTTCTGCTCTTGGAGGGAAATATAGTCCTAACTACTTACTGTTTGATCTTCACAATGCTTGAAAATGCCCATGCAGTCTTCAGGCAGAGATATGCTCTTTAAAAACATGCAGCTTACTGCTCCCTTATCCTCTATACACTATTCTACACACATTCTAATGGCATCTGATGCTGACCACCTCAGCAGAGACTGCTTTGCTGAGGGGAAAAGGAATCTCTGCTCATAATTTTTCTGCAAGATATTTGGTTTTCATATTGTCATTTACTTAACAGTTTGGAGTTTGATTTGGTCACTAGGTGCCATAACAGGGTACTCTCCCTGGAAGGTTCATCTTCTCAAACAACTCACTCATTACTCTCCCACACTTGATTAGCCCTCATCCCCTGTTCCCTTAAGATTTTCCAGTTTTCATACAACAGGATTTCACTTTGTAGCTCATGTTGAGGCCTGGAACTCACTATGTAGCCAAGACTGGTCTTTGGCCTCTTACAACCCTCCTGTGCTTCCCTATGTTTTGATTTTATATGTATATATATATATATACATATAAAATCAAATATATAGTATCTTTATTTGATTATTTATGAGCAGAGAACAATAGATTCACTCTCATACTACTCCTGATGTGGTTCCATTGCCCTTATGATAGCTCTATGGTAGTTGCTTTATGAATTTTGATACTATATTATTTGGTGCATATGTATTCATCATGGTAGATTTTATTTTGTGTTGCACCCTTTATCATTGAAAAGTGACCTTCTTTGTATCATATGAAATTTATTTCTGACATTCTCTGTGTTTGAAAACCTCTTAGAATAAAAATAATTGTTGAAAGAAACAAAATAAAAACAATTGAAATTAATTGAAAGACATTTAGATAGCCATTGTTGTATTCTTTCAATGTCTCCAAAGGCTTACAAAGTTTCAAAGATGTGATGTGGTAGTAATGTGAAAACCACACTGACTTTGTGTTCAATACATTTGAGGAATAGAAAGTGAGCAATTTCAACCTCAAAAGACCTGGTTTTAAATGTAGGATCAGGGGCTGGAGAGATGGTTTGGCACTAAGGGTATTTGCTGTTTTTGCAGAGGACTCAAGTTCAGATCCCAGTACCCACATTGGGCAACCCACAACCAGCTGTAACTCCAGCTCTAGAGAATCTGATGTCCTCTTTTGGCCTCTGTGGACACTGCACATGCACAAAAACACATATAATTAAAAGCAAACAAACAAACAGAAATTAATTTTGGGATCAACCAGGGGCCTTCAGTGTCCTGAGACTCAGTTCCTTGTCATGAAATGGGAGCAAACAAACTCAGAGGATTTTTTCAATCATTGCAACAATTTAGTAAAAAATGCCAAACATGGAGGGAGTGCTCAGTTAGAGGGACTTTTAGGTCTCAGGAGGGATAACACTACCATAAAAGTATAATCAGTTTTTAGATTCAATAGGCCTGATTTTGAAGCCCAGTTCTTAGGACACACTTTCTCACCTTAGGCAAACTGCTTGATCTGTTGGGTCTAGTTCTTTATTTGTAAAATAACAAATGTTTTTGAAAACTATTATGAAGATTAAATGTACTAATATGTATAAAGTGAGTGACTATGTGTTTAATTTAAAAAAATTATCCTCATTATAAAACACCAATATTATATATTTAACAAACAGATAACATAACACTTACCATGAGCCAGGTATTATCCTAAGTACTTTTCAAATGTTAAATAGATTAATTCTCATAAAAATTTTATGTATAATACTATGGTGATAGATCTCAGTTTGACTCATGAGGAAATAGGTACAAAAAGATAATTACTTTGCTAAAGTGACACTGTTGGTGAGTGGGAGAGATTAAATCCAAATCCAGGCAGTTTGGCTCCTGAATCCTTACTCTGATCTCGAACATCTTCTCAACATAAATATTAGAAAGAAAATATTCTGTTATTAGGAGATTACTAATTTGAATGATTGACTCACTGGGATCATTTTGACATAATCTAAGTGTATATATTCGATTTTCCAGAACATTCCATCAGTAATTGAGTGCTCTAGAAAGTCTACTATGTAAATAAGTTGAGTCAACAAACCTGATCTCAAACAGAACACAACACAGAATTAAATAGCAAATAGACAACAAAGCTAAATATAATCTTTCTAAAATTATCATTAGATGGAGAAGTTCAAATGATAAGGACCTTTACAGATTCATCTGTCAACATGCTACAACATGTATTTGACAGGCAGGAGAAAGACAATTACGGACTCAGGCTAAGGAAACTCCTCTGTGAATCAGCTCCTGTAGTCTCAGGTAAAGTCCATGGATCTTGTGGAAAGTAGGCACCTCCAAGTTTCCTCTCCATGTTAAAGGAGAAGAAAAGAGATAGCCTGTGATCAGACACACTGGTATATACATGATATAAACTGTCATACTCATTGCTGTGGCTTGAATATGCCCCTCAATGTAATGTGTTGGAATGTAAGATTTATATGTTTACATATTTGGAAATGGGGCCTTTCAGAAGTGATTTGGATCCGGTGAAGATGAGGGCGAAGTTGCCGTGATGGCATTAGTGGCTTTATAAAGAGTTTGGAGAAACCTGAGGCAGCGTGCTGCTCTGTTTTTCCATGTGAAGTCCTGTTACATTATGATGTGGCAGGCGGGGCCCTCACCAGAGGCTCAGCAGATCCCAGTGTCATGCTTTTAGATTTTTCAGCCTCCAGGACCATGAGCTAACTTAATCTCTATTCTTTATAAATTAACCAGTATCAGATACTTTGTTACAGCAGTAGGATGCAGATTCCAAAGACTATGAAAGATAAGGGATTGCCTGGAATATAATGCCAGGAAAGAGTTCTTAGAAAATTCGGAAAATGAGTCATCTGGGGTCACCACCATCATGTCCCATCCAGCTAGATGGGAAAACCTCTGTGGCTACTCACAGAGACACACCATAGTTTTAAATGGTGACAGACTATTTGACCAACAAACACTAAAAAAGATATTTTCAACTTAGGAGAAGTTAGTATGAGATCACTCACTGTTAGAACATAATAGAGCAGCTAAGATAATTCCCTCACTGACAGGCGTGCAGATAACCAGGATCACTTGTCACTTTTATTTGCAGACAGGCCTGTCTTTTGGCCTTTTCTGGACCCAGCTTTAGATTGTCCTGGACTAGGGGGAAGATTCATTGCTTACAACTATTGAAAGGAAGACAGAAAGATCCAGAGTCTGTAATTTTCCCACCCACATTAAGTTATTTGGATAAAACTCTGCTGTCAAAATGGGACTGAGCTCACTAAAAATAAAATATGTCTGAGAATACTTCCTCAGGTTTGACCACTGGCTCTCTGTGAGAAAACAGAGAAATTTGGGGACCTCTGCAAAATACAGCCCTGTATCAGAAAGTGTTGGCTTTTGTTGAAATTTATTGCTGGAGATTTATCAGCTTGTGAGATAAATATTGACCAAGTCAAAGTCAAGGTATTACTTATCTTCGGGAATAATAAATCTTAGTGTTTTCAGTGACACAAAGTCAATATGTACCTCACTGCATAAATTCCAAATGAAGAGTTTCATCGAAACATCTGTAAATCTCTCCAGCATGACCACAAGCGTAGCTTTTAAAAATTTATTATTAAGGACAGAGTGATACGGAGGCCTGGTGGGAACATCTACTGTTCACTGCTCTGGGACTAGTGGGGCAGCCTCATTTCTTTTCTGAAGGCTCCCCCCTTGGTTCACTACAAACAGAGTCACTGGCTGTTAATGGGTTCCTGTTGTCACTGATTCCAAGTCAGAAGAATCAAGTCTTTCTTATCCTTAAGTAGGAAGTACAATGAATCCTAATAACAGGTACATTTCAGGACAAAATGTAGGTACTTTAAAAAATATGCAATAAATATATTCTAGTCCAATTAAAGGAAACAAATTAAATGAAAATTTTCTTAGCATATGGGCAAGGCTGTCTCTACGATGTGTCCTCTTCTCAATTCACCCCATCCACAGCATTCACTAGTCAATGATAACTGGCTATACACTTGTCCCTCTGTAAAAATTGTTGGGGATGCAGAAAAACAGAAACCCATTAAATCTTCCTTTAAGAAGCTCTTCTCCAGGGAGCCACATTGGAGGCCTGTTATGTCAAAGCTTGCAATTGAAACCACTCACCTTCAACTGAGTCCTCCAGGCATCTAGGCAGATCCATTTGTGTGATTGTTACGTCATGACTGGCTGCCACTGTAGACACTGAGCCTCAGAATGGGAGCACTGGTGCCAGGTATTGCTCACTGTCACCTCTCATTGCAGTGCGATGCTTCCCCTAAATGGCTGTTTTCTAGTTCTTATTAATTTACTTGCTTATTTGTACTGCTGAAGATCAGACTCAGGGCTTTGTACAGGACCAGGCAGATGCCTTACCACTGAGCTATGCTTCCAATGCTTGCAGTCAACTTTCAACCCAGGAGCTACAGCACCTTCCACGGTCAGATCATAATATTCTTCTGTTTAAACCCCTCAGGGATGACTTCTTAGCTGCTTTAGTTTTTTAGGGGCTACCACACAAAATACAGTATGCCCTTGGCATCCTCAGATTCCACAGCCACAGATTTAACTGCTGTGGGTGGGAAATATTCTGAAACTGATTTCAGAAATTTCATTGGCTTGTTATTTATTTATTGTGTGTACACCTGTACATGCCCATGTGTATAAGGCACATGATGTGTGGCGATCAGAGGAAAAACTTGTGGGATTCAGTCGTTCTCTCTTTCTGCCATGTGGATTCTGGGGAACTGAACTCAGATCATCAGGCTTTGTACTAAATACCTTTGCCCACTGAGTCATCTCATTAGCTCTAATTTCACAAAGTTTCAACGATCAGCAGTAGAGTTTGCTGTGTATGGAGCACTCTGGTCAACTGGCCTGAATGAAGTGATCTATAGTCATCTTTTTTATGTAGTCGTTCACTGTGAAAGACAGAAAATGCTACACTGTCTGTTACAGTTGCAACTGTGTTGGACACACACTTTTTTATTGTTCCCCAAGCATACGAGAATTATTTGCATAGCATACACACTGTATTAGGTGCTCTGAGTAATCTAGAGAAGTTGGTGTGTTATATGAAAGTACACCATTTTATGTGAAGGACTAAGTACCCTCAGATTATGGAGTTCACAGGAATCCTTGATCCACTGCCTCACAGATGCCAAGGAACAACTGGGGAGCTTTAAAGAACAGAAATGTATTTTGTCATGTGTCAGAGGGATGAGTCCCAAATCAAGGAATCCATGGGCACGCTCCTACATATGCTCTTGGCAAAGATCCTTCCCCACTTCTTCCAGTTTCTGGTGATTGTGCAACCCTTGGCATCCTGTGATGTGTAGTTGCATCACTCTGATCTCTGCTTCTATTGTCCCATGGCACTGCTCCCTGTGAGTATCTGTTGTATCTTCTTTTCCTACAAGGACACCAATCAATGGACTTAGTGCCCATCAAAATCCCATAGGACCTCATCTTAGCTTAATGACACTCCTTTTTATTTTTTTTTTATTTTTAGAAGCATTTCATTACAGCTATATATTATTGGTTACAGAAAGACTCATTGTTTTTGCTAATAGCACTTAGATGTTGGTGCATGCATCTCTAATCTGTATGTATCTGATTATTACTAGTCATGGTTGGTTGCACTTGGATCCTTGGCACCCGTGTATGGATATAAAGTCGTTGGGTAGATTTCAGTGGTAATGTTTATCACTGCTACTAATTAACATGAAGTAAATTTTTATGCTTCCTCCTCAAACATAACTCATTTTTAAAATTTGATGTTTTTGTGTATATCACACAGAACACACTTCTTCTTTTAAAAAATATTTTAATTTATTTGGTATTTTTATTTTGTGTGTGTGAGTGTATTATTTGCAGGTATATAAGTGCACCCCTGTTGTGCAATGCCCGCGGAGGTCAGAAGAGAGCATTGGATTCCCTGGAATTGGAGGTACAGATGGTAGTTAGCCACATGTGGGTGCTGGGAATCGAACCTGGGTCTTCTGCAAGAGCAGCCAATGTTCTTAACTACTGAGCAATACCAGCCTGATGAGACTTTTAAAAGACTCTCCCTCCAAATAAGGTTACATTCAAAGATACCAGTGGTTAGGACTAAGGCTATCTTTTGGGAGGCATTGTCTCACCTCCCACCTCATCTTTCTCAGAGTGAAATTGAACCAATGCACCCTTGCCTCCAAGGTCTCCCCTCCTCTCGCCCCTTCCTTCCTCCCTCCCAGAACCACCTCCAAGGCTCTCTCTACTACTCTGCTTCTCAGTCATTCCTGACTCTTCAGTCAGCCTTTCTCATGAGTCTGGTCCTCTAAAGCTCACTTTCCTTCAAAGCTCTGCTCAGAAAGCCCTCCTTGACCACTCAGCAGAAGTACACCTGCCTCTTGATCTTTGTTACTGTGTTTGCTTCTCCGGCTTGTCACCAACTGTAATGAGCTTTTCCATGTATGGCCACTCTCCTCCATGAAGATCTGAGTTTCTGAAGAGTAGGGACCTTGCCTGTATTGTTTTTACCTCATGAACAGCTTCTGGGGCAGAACAGATCCTTACCTAAGACTAGTTGATGAATGAATAGTAGGTTTCCTCTATCACAGCCCTGAGGAGGGCTGCTCTGGAACCACATGATCAGGCCTGGTATCAGGAAACTTCTCTGTAATTCTTCCTGACATCTCTCTGCTTTTTCCAAGCCTACCACACATCCTGGCCTGTGTCTACAACTTGGAAGAGGTTCAGCCTTTCTGTTATTTTTTGCTTTAAGGAAATTGGGAAGAGATTTATGCACATGTGTTTTTGACATTAAATTTACTTTTCTACTGACTATTGTGACTTTTAACTTGCCTTTCATTTATTCACAAACATTTAAGAGTTTGTTTCACTTTACACATCTATGAGTGCCATCTTTCTGGAGTTTTCATGCTTCCAATCACATCACAAAAAGATGCAGAAACAGAGGCTGGTGAGATGGCTCAGCAGTTAAGAGCACTGGTTGCTCTTTCAAAGGATTCAGGTTCAGTTCCCAGCAGTCACATGGTGACTAATGACTGTTTGAAATTACAGTTCCAGGGGATCTGGCATCCTCTTCTGGCCTCTGTGGACATTGCATGCATGTGGTACACTTACATACAATGTAGGCAAAAAACTCATACATGTATAAGAACAATAAATAAACAAATAAAAATGGAAAAAGGGGAGCCAGTAGCTACTGCAACTCATTCAAAGGTTTTTCTGGACCTGATTTCTTCAGTACACCTCACATTCACTAATGGGTGGGCTTTCAAGAGCTGTTGGACTTTTTATGATATACCGTTGGGAGAGTTAACGCAGTATGTGCTCACTGCAGAGTTATCAACAATGTCCTGCTGCTCCTTCTGCCCAATAGTGGGGATGCCTATTCTTTAGAAACACCCCCACCAACAATCTCTTTAGGATCCTTACAAGTGAAATTTTTAGTCTCTCTGGGCTTTAGTATCCCTGTTTATACCGAGAGTGCTGTGGTTTGGTTAGGTTGACCTCCTGTGAGGCTGCCATTGATATTTATTTGATTGGAATCTCCTTTAGGAGATGATTAGCTCATCAGGAGATGTTCATGCTTTTTTTTTTTTTTTTGTCTTTTTGAAACAGGGTCTCCCTGTAGCCGCCACTGTCCTGGGACTCGCTATGTAGTCTGCCACCATGCCCATCTCATAGGTATGCTCAGTTGTGAGATTAGATTATAAAGCAAGGTAGTTACTCAGATCCTCACAATCCCCTTTACCTGCTTGCCCCTCTAACTTCCACACTGTGACAAAGCAACCGAAATCCTTGACCAGATATGGCCCCTGATCTTGGACTGCCAGTCTCCAGATCTGTGATTCTCAAATAAACGTCCTTCTTTTCTTTATAGATTACCTACTCAGGTATTCTATTATAGTTACAGAAAATGTGCTAAGACAAGGCTCATCCCAGCTTCTGTGTAAAGAGCTAGTTAGCAGATATATGCAGATTTGCAAACCATATAGGCATACTCACCAGAGTGAAATGAGCTGGAGGCCATATGCAAATTAGCTGGAAACCATACTCAAACGAGTGGACAAAGCTATCTTTCAATAAAACCTGATTTATGGATAAAAATGTGAATTATGTATAATTTTGTAATGCTTTCTTTGATATTCTTACCCACATAAGCAATGTAAAAATAGTTCTTAGCTCTTGGGCCATATGAAAACAGGGGTGGGCATGGTTAGTCTGCAAGCCTGCTCTATTGGGGGTGTAAAAGCACAACTTCACAGAGTCATTGTGAGAATGAGTTGGCACAACTTTAGTTAATAACCCGAGGTTTTACCCAACAGTGGTGTTCACGGATCCCTATCTCAGAAGGAAACAGGCCCTTTTCATGGCAAAAACAGGAATGTGAGGCCCAGTGACCATTCAGGCACCTTTAGATTTGCTGCTCCAGCACCTATATTTCCACTGAAGCTCTCAGAAGTTTACTATACTATCAACCACGATGACCTTGGCAAAGGCAGTCTCTTTCTCTTTTCCTTTGCTTTAATTTGATTTCATTTGTTCCCCTCTCTTCCCTAGTTGCTTCTTTTCTAGAGCATGTGCATTTCTCTTCTTCAAATAACAAGATTTTGAGAGGCTGAGAAACCAGGGAATAGGATGAACTGGGGCCAGAAAGCCTTACTCTCAAAAGGTCTGTGAAGGGACAGTGTAACCAAGAAGCCGTATGGGACGCGGTGACAAGAACAGGCTACTCCCTAAGTGTGTGCAGGAGGGAAAATGACACGGGGGTAGTACCTCCTCCTTGAAAGTCTGTCATGTAGAGTTAAAAGTACAGACACGGGCTTTCAGGTTCTACTATTACCAGAGTGCTGTGACCAGAAGGTCACCTTATCTCTCACGCCTGGTTATCACTCTACAAGGGTAACAGTCATAATAGTGTATGCGTATTACATAAAGTTGCCATATGCACAGGTCTTGGCTAAGTACCTAGTATGGAACATTTGACAAATAGTGGTTTCTCCCTGAGGTAGGGCTAGAACCCTGGGTCCAATGTAGGAAAGCAGCCTGTAGCTGAACAACACCAATATTCACAAATGGCATAACTTCATTCTTATTACTGAAGAAAACCCATGCCACATTTTCCCTATCCATTTCTCTGATTTTGGGCACATGGGTTTGTTCTATAATTTAGCTATGGTGAATAGGGAGGCAATAAACATTTGTGTTTGTGATATGTTGAGTTAGAGTCCTTTGGGTAAATATCAGAAGTAGTATAGCTGGATGAATCATATGGTAGATCAATTTCTAGGTTTTTTTTTTTTTTTTTGAGAAACCCCATACTGATTCCCACCAGCAGTGTTAAGCTCATCAAGTATTTGGCTTGTGTGAAATGCCAGGTAAGAGAAACAACCTCTGGGTCAGTCTCTCCTTTCATAGAATTTACAGCCCATTTATTTCCTTAAATTAGTATCAAATCACAGTGCTCATATTACTCACATGTGGACACAAACATTATACTGGATAAAAAAATAGAAATTTCAATACATTTCAAAGGACTGCTTTTCAAAATGTAGCAATCACCTTTGATTGGTACTCTATGCAAATATATTTAATATCAGGTTTGTTTAAAATGGTGCAGTTTTCTAATGACTCTAATGTACTAAGTTAAGAATCACTATGTTCTTACCTAATGCTTGTGAACATGTGGTGGAACGTGTACATTCGTACACTATGGGTAGTGCAGTGAAAGCTTATCAAATCAACATCCATAAAATGATGGATGTTTTATCCTTAGCCAGCAAGGAAATGCAAATTAAAACTACTTTGAGATTTCATCTTACCCCAGTCAGAATGGCTGAGATCCAAAAAAAACCCCACAAAACAAAAAAAGAAAAATGACAAATAACGCTGGCATAGATGTGGAGAAAGAAGAAGGCTAAATCACTGCTGGTGGAAGTTCAAACTGGTGCCGCCACTATGGAAATCAGTGTGGAGGTGCCTCAAAAAGCTAGAAGTAGATCTTCCACATGATCCAGCCATACCACTCTTGGGCAAATATCCAAAGTACTGTTATCCTACTACAGAGTTCTGCAGGTATTTCTACCACCTGCCCATCCATGTTTGTTGGTGCTCTATTCACAACAGCCAGGAAGTAGAAACAAACTAGATGCCCATCAACTGATGAATCGATAATACAAGTATGGCACATTTATATAATGGAATATTATTCAGCTATTAAAAATGAAATTATGCCGGGTGTGGAGGCGTATACCTTTAATCCTAGCACTTGGGAGGCAGAGGCAGGTGGATCTTTGTGAGTTCGAGGCCAGCCTGGTCTACATAGTGAGTTCCAGGACAGCTGGGGCTATGAGGAGATCCTGTCTCAAAAAAGACAAAAAGAAAATGAAATTATGAAATTTTCATATAAATAGCTGGAGATGGAAATAGTCACCCTGAATGAGGTAACCTGGACCCAGAAAGACAAACATCACATGTTTTCTCTAATAAGTGGATGCTGGCTTTGAAT
>NW_008352325.1:523090-526659 GCF_000622305.1 Nannospalax galili | reverse complement strand
AATAGCTAGTCACTCTCTGATCATATTTAAGGCTACTCTATACAAGAAGGAACTCATACCTGGCCCTAGTATTGGAGCCAAAAATCTGTGGCTAGATAGGTCATGGCTCTATGGCAGACCCTACTAATATTCTACTAAATGGACACAGTTTTAATGTGGCCAGTTACCTCAATCTCCTGCCACTATGATGCCCCCAGCATGATGAACTGTACCTGGAAACTATGAGCCAAAATAAACCCTTCTTCCTTTAAGTTAACTTAAAAAATAACTTCTAAGGACTTATTGATACTCCTATAGATTAGTGCATCTCTCAACCCTTATAAAAGAAACTTCTTCTTGCAGTAGAAGGCAATTAACACAGAGACTCACAACTAGTCAATGTGCAGAAAATAAGAGACCATGGAGTACTCAATCTTAAATGGGACACCTATATCCCATCCCTTCTTCCAAGGCTCAGGGATCATCTAGGAAGAAGGAGTGGAAAAGTTGGAAGAGCTAAAGGTGGTGGAAGACTACAAGAAAATAGTATTTTCTAGACAGCGGGGCAATTGTACATATGAACTCACAGCAGTTGTGACAGCATGCGGAAGATTACCCAAGCACAAGCCCAGCATGGAGTCAGGAAGGGGCCATGAAGCCCCACCCTAGCTAAGGCACTCTTGATGTTTATAGCTACTTAGAGAAGAAAAGTCAGTTTTCCTTAAGGGTGTGACCCCTGTAGATCAACTACAATTCAGGAGGTTCCACACCCAAGATTATTTCGGCAACACATATTAGACATCATGGGAGGTGCGGGGAAGAACAAAAACTTGGGTGGGTAGGGAGGTGGGAGTGGATCTGGAATGGGGGAATACGATCAAAATACATTGTATAAGTTCTCAAAGAATTAATAAAAATATATTTTTAAAAAGAACATTGATCTCATTATGGAAGTCTAACATTCATGACCTTAGACAAATCTTAGTACTTACCAAAGGCCTTATCTGCAAACAGCATCTCATTTAAAAATAAATTTAATTATATATCTGTGTGTGTCTGTGTGTGGGTATGTGCACATGAGTGCAGGCACCCGTAAGGGTTAGAGGCATCAGATCCCTCTGAAGCTGGAGTCACAGGCAATTGTGAGCCATCTGATGTGTATGCTGAGAATCAAACTTGGGTCCTCTAAGAACAATACAAGCTCTTAACTGCTGAGCCATCTCTCCAGTCCTATACCATCACATTTTGGTTGGGACTTCAGTTTATAAATTTGGCAAGCATACATTCACAACAATGACAAAAATATAATGTGGTATCCTGAGTGGTATCCTATAACAGATGATGGATTCTGGATGAAAAAAAAGTAGAAATCAAGATAAAATATGGACTACTGACATTAAAAAATGATGGATATTTTGATCCATTAACATCACTTGGGTATATAATCTGGGCAACGAATCCAAAACAGACGAAATCGGAAGCACTGAAAAGTGATTGCAATCTGATTATTTAGGAGAGAGATGTGAGAGACGACATTTCATTATAGGGACTTGGAAAAAATAATTAAACTGTAACATTTTAAACTATTTATGTAATGTGTATGGGCGTTTTGACTTCATGTACGTAAGTGTACCTATACATGCAAACTTGTGAAGGCCAGAAGAGAGTGTTGGATCTCCAACAACTGGAATTACAGAGGGTTGTTAGCCGCCATATGGGTGTCAGGAACCAAATTCGGGTTCTTTGCAAGAGCAGCCAGTGCTCTTAACCTCTAAGCCATTTCTCAAGCTCCCAACTTAAAAAAAAATTTTTTTTTGTTTCATGTGTATGAGTGTATTGCCTGTATGTATGTGAGTGAACCTGTGTCATGCACTGCCCATGGAAGTCAGTAGAGCGGATCAGATTCCCTGGAACTGGAGTTAAGGACAGTTGTTAGCTGCCATGTGGGTGCTGGGAATTGAACCCAGGTCATCTTCAAGAGCAGTCAGTGAGCTTAACTGCTGAGCCATCTCTCCAGGCCTTCAAGTCCCAAATTTTTAACTCTTTGAAATAGTATATGATTTTTAGAAATTATACATATGAAGATACTCAAATGAGATAAAAATGTTTGTTACGAGGGCTTCCACAATCAGGGGAGGTTGTTATTAAATAAGCCTTAGAGTAGGGAAGAGACCCTAGAAGCCAGTGTCCATGCAGGGGTACAGTGAGCCAGAAAAAGACCTTGTCCCAGAATCTAACAGTGCCTGCTCTTTGATGTTGAATGTCCACCTTCTGCAGTCTTGAGAGTGTTAATTTCTGTTGTTAAAGGCACATAATCAATGACATTTTGTTACAGAAGTCTGAGCAGACTAACTTAGGGACAGACAGATATGAACTCAACATATGCTTGGAAATGAAGAAGTAATTAATGAACAATATTGATATTTACTAAAGAGAATGCCATGAAAACCCCAAAGAAACATAATAGCAAAATATTTATTTTATATAATAAGCATACTTTTCACTTCTCTCTTCCCAGTCTTAATGTCATCCTTTTAAAAGTTGTATCATGGAAATATAATCAACACACTGTGTTAGTCACCTGTTTCATTGCTGTGGCAAACACCTGACAAAAGCAAATTAAGGAAGGAGGGGTTTATTTTGTCTTATAGGGATGTAATCCATCATGGCAGAGAAGCCCGGTGGCAGGAGCTGGAGGCAGCTGCTCACATCATATCCACACTCAGGAAGCACAGCAATAAGTGCTTGTGCTAAATTTACTTTCTTCTTTTTATTCAGTTTGGAACATCAGCCCATCAATTGGTACTACTCAGCTTTAGGATGGGTCTTCCACATCAAATAATCTAACCTAGATAATCCCTCATAAGCATGCACAGAAAATTGTTTCCATGGTGATTTTAAATCCCATAAAGTTGACAATTAAGATTAACCATCACTTGGGGCTGGAAAGATGGCTCAGCAGTTAAGAACACTGACTGTTCTTGCAGAAGACCCGGGTTTGACACATAAAATAAAAATAATAAATAAAATATTTAAAAAAAGATTAACCACCACATCTTTATTCTTTGTTAACCTGACACCCAAATGCATCACTTTTAAGCTATAACCTTCCAATCCTTGTCCCCATAGACCATCTCATAAGGCAAATTACACATACTTCAAAAGTCCCCATAGTCTTTAACAATCCCAACCAAAGTCCAAGTCTCATCTGAGATTCAAGGCGATCTCTTAACTGTTAGATCCTATAAAATAAAAGCCAAAGGGATTCCCAGATAGTAATCCAGCATAGAACTGGGAAATTGAACAGCAGACCCCAATCTTATCCAAAGGAATATTGACAACTGATTACTGCAAGATGAGGCACAGCTGACCCTCCTAAAACAAAGACCTCTAGACAGCAGACAGTAGCAGGGATATCAGAGTATAAGGGCTCTAGTGGGGGGAGGGAGGCTATGGGAGGGTGCCATCTGGGAAGTGGGTATATAAATAAATAAAAAAGAAAAAAAATTCTTCAAAGCATAAAAATTTGCTCCTTAATAATTAGTAGATGTGAAAAATATTCCCATTGAAATCTACCTGATGACTTCATG
>NW_008352325.1:508699-522866 GCF_000622305.1 Nannospalax galili | reverse complement strand
ATATGGAGTACAATATTGTATAACTGTATTAATTCAACTGTAAACCTAAAAATTTACAGCCAATTGTGAAAGGAAGCATCTTAGCTCTGGAAATTGTTATTGAATATGTCAATGCTGTTGTAATGAAATGCCTCTTCTAATTAAAAAAATGTTACATACTTCCAACATACAATGTCACAGAATAAATATTCATATTCTAAAAGGGAAGAAGGAAAGCCATAGAAAGGAATAATTAATCTGAAGCAAGATCAAAATCTACAGAACAAAAATAAACCCTGAAGCTCCATGTTCGCCTTGGGCTTCTGATGGAACCATCTGTGCTTCAAAGGGTGTGGGTAGCCCCACTTCTCCAGTTCTGCTACCTGCAGCACACATAGCTACTCTCTTGGGCCAACTTTATGCCTGCGGCTTTGGTTGGTGTATGTGCAATGGTTTTGGCATCTTTTACATCTGGAGATACCATTGAAACAAGACTTTACCTTCAGAACCATACACAGTGGTCTCTCAGGGTCTCATTGCAAGGGCTGTGACCCCGCCAAACCTTGTATGGCCTCAGTGCTCTCTAAAACAGTGACCCCCTTAATCCTGTATCTTTCATACCTTCAAAACCAATACCATGTGGACAGTGTTGCAAAACTCTTTAGACCTCAGTTCTAGTCTAGTTCTTTTTGTGCTGACCCTGGGGAAACACTTTCCTAGGCAATTTTTTTGAGCAGCAAAACTCTTTCAGTGGCACTTTGTAGGTTTTCTCCTTTCTTTTTAAAAATTTGAAAACTACATTTATTTATTTATTTATTTATTTATTTATTTATTGTGTGTGTGTGTGTGTGTGTGTGTGTGTGTGTATGCATTCCATGGTGTATGAGTGGAGATAAGAAGGCAACTTGTAGGAATTTGTTCTCTCTTTCCATCAAGTGGATTCTAGGGTTCAAACTCAGGTCATCAGACCGAGGTCAAGTACTTTACCCACTAACCTATCTTGTCCTATGCTCTTGCCTTTCAAATGAATCTGTGTTTTCACAAGATGGAACTTTGATGAGTGCAGTCATGTCCTAGGGCATATTTTCTATTGTCCTAGTGCAGAGGTTTCACTTGAATAGTATCAGTCTTAACAATTACAGATGCTTTATCATCTTCACTCTCCTTGCCTCAAACTTCAAGATTGCTTACACCTTTCCTTACCAAACTTCATATTTTCTTATCTTTATGCTTCCTTTTTTCTCTGTTATTGTAGACGTGGATATAAACAGTGGGCATTGGGGGCTGGAGAGATGGCTCAGTGGTTAAGGGCACCGACTGCTCTTACAGAGGACCTGGGTTTGATTCCCAGGACTCACATGGTGGCTATGAACCATCCTTAACTCCAGTTTCAGAGGAATCAGAAGCCCTCTTCTGACCTCTGTGGCATTGCACAACACGGCTACACTCACATACATGCAGGTAATACACTCATACACATAAAATAAAAATAATAAATAAAATATTTTTTAAAAAACAGTGGGCATTAACCACGGCACAGACTGAATGCTTGTCTGTCTTGAGATTTCTTCCACCTCCACCAAACATTCTTTGCTGGAATATGACATAAGTGGTCCCCAGGCTTGTTGCCCTCTGAAACCTCATGAGCTGAGACTCTGTTATTTGCATTTATCTCATGATTCTTGTCTTCTAAGCCCCTGCCAGAATGGCCCATTAAGCTCTGCTTACAGTGTTCAAGGGCTTTTCTAGCCTAAGGTTTGTTACAAACTCTTCCACATCCCTCCCATAAGCCACTTATAAAGCCTACAAACCACTTGGTCAGGTTTATCACAGCAAAAACCCTACTTAAAAAAAAAATCCATTTCTGTCTTAGTTTCTTTTCCTGTTTCTGTGATATATCCTTTGACAAAAGCAACATAAGGAAGAAAGGGTTTATTCTGGCTCACAGCTCCAGGTGGACATAGTCTGTCATATAGAGAAGGCACGGCAGCAGGAGGCAACAGATCACAATACATCCATACTCAGGAAGCACAGAGCCATGAATACTTGTGGTCAGCTTGAGTTCTGATTCCTCCTTTATATGCAGTCTGGGACACTAACCCATGGAGTGGTACCAGCACATTTAGGGTAGGTTTTCCCACTCAATTACCTGAATCTAGATAATTACTCACATACATGCCAGAGATTTCCATAGTGATTCTAAATTTTTAAAAGTTTATTTTTATTTTATGTGTATGAGTGTTTTGCCTGCATGTATGTAGGTATGCCATGTGCATGCAGTACCCATGAAGGCCAGAAGAGAGCATTGGATACCCTGGAACTGGAGTTATGGGTGGTTGGTAGCTACCATGTGGGTACTGGAAACTGATCCTGGGTCCTCTGCAAGAGCAACCAGTGTTCTTAACCACTGAGCCATCTCTCTAGCCCCATCTCTCCATGGTGATTCTAAATCCCATCAAACTGACTATCAAGACTGACTATTACATATACTATAAAACTCATCCTATTAGAATGTTTTAGTATATTTACCAAACAAAGCAATCCTTACCTCAGTATGCTACCACAGCATGGTCATTGCTCTTCGAGGAAACCCTGTACCTCTTAATTGAATTTCCCTGTCTTCCTTCCAGTCAACAGAAAATTTTTGTCTCTGTGGC
Organism: Nannospalax galili; assembly: GCF_000622305.1. Lineage (NCBI taxonomy): Eukaryota > Metazoa > Chordata > Mammalia > Rodentia > Spalacidae > Nannospalax > Nannospalax galili. The sequence continues at coordinate 520,230 of NW_008352325.1, read as the reverse complement.
TTTGACCATTCTGGACATTTTACATATATAGAATCACACAACCTCTCAGCCCTGTGTTCTGAGGTTCCAGTGTCTGCTGGTGGCTGAGTTCTTCCTTGGTGCCATCTCCTGGAGGCTCTGTTTAGGGTGAGGCAATTTCAGGGCTCACTGGGTTGTTTCTTGACTTTTGGTGTTCACTGCCTTCTATGAAGTGCTGTCCAACATCTTGAAAACTGATTTTTCTTAACTTTTGTCATTTTAATTGCTTTTTAGTCCTATTTTCTATATTGTGTTTTACCTGAGATTTTGCTTGAATAGTGTTTTCCTCAGATGAACAAGAGATTTTGCTCACTCTGATTAAGAGCAGAGATCAGAGCAAGGAATGAGGAGAGCAGAGAGCTAGATTTTATGTGCACAATCTATGGTGGAAAGCTCAGGTGCAACATATCAGCCACCAATCCATCTTTAGAGCTTTCTCCTTATCCAACCTTAATATCTGATGAATATTGTTATTACTTGTACTTAATTTTTAGCTGCTTCTTTCCTTTATGCAAAATTCACGAGGCTAGAAGAATGTGTGAGAACCTTGCTCTACAGATTTTTCATAATGCTTAGCTCATAAGTGTTCTATAAATATTTATGACACTAAATTGATTTTATAAATCTCTTAATTTACAAACAAAGTCCACTATATTAGCAAGCGTTCTCTTTCTTTTAGTAGGGGGGAGAAAGAAAGAACTGTCACAGATGTTTTACCTGGGATGAATGGGCAGGATGCTGGAGGGCAGGCCCTGGGACCTAGCCCCCATTCTAACATGCCTGTCTGCTTCTTGGTTTGCTTCTCCTGAACAGTACTGAGCTACAGGACCTTCTGTGGTAATAAAAATATTCCCTATCTGGGTTGTTCAATGTGATTGCCACTCATCACATGTGACCAATGAACACTTGACCAATGAAACTGGGCACTCTAATATTTAATTTAAACTAATTAAATGTAAATGCAAATAGCTACCAGTGGTCACTGGCTAACATATTGGATGCACACCTCTAAATAACCAAAGACAAAGTTTTTTAAAAAATCTTTCAACCTCTGAACTATATGTGCTCAATAGACACTGGACTGAGGTTCTTATTTACTTTCTGAACAAAGAAGGAATTCTGCAAAATGTTTCTGCCAATAGTCTTTCAAAAAAAAAGAAAAAAGAAAACTAATATAAGAAGCCAAGTTTGAAATGAAGAGGAAAAGCAGATTAAAAGAGCAACAATAGAAAATGCCAAATGTAAAGTATTGCCTCAAAGGAGTATTCTTAAAAACAGCCACCTATTTCTGTTCTTGATGAGGAAGCTTGACTGAAGTTCTATATTTCTATGTGCCTTGTTGTGTGCATATGCAGTTATTCTCCTTCTCTCTTCCCTTATGTATGGTTTACATACAGATACATATCTGTGTATGCATAATTGCACTGTTAAAAATTTCCTACACTCAACCTTACCCTGCAAGGTGGAACATTCTCCACTTCAGGAACCATCCATGTCATTGTTAAGTTTGAACTCAGTGACAGTGGTCCATTCTTTCACACCTCTTTCAATGTTAAGGTCATTCAAAAGATCTTTGTCCTGCTCAAGTTGTCTCAGCCTTTCTTCTTAAAGGCCAGTGTGTTCATTTCCTGGGATGCTGTCGGAGACCACCAGAGCTAGGTGACTCAAGCAACAGAGCTTACTACCTCACAGGGAGAAGAAGTCCAAGGTCAAGGTGTCGGCAGCATCAGTTCCTTCTGAAGGCTGTGAAGGGGCACCTGCTCCAGGCCCCTTTCCAGATCCTACCAGATGCAGCTGTGTTTGAGGTTTCTTTGCTGGTATCTGCCTTCATAGCCCCAATGGTGTGGGAAAGGGGAGGAGAACAGTGGTTGGCCATAAGCATTTGGGGGTGTCCATGTGACCCACATTCTTCTTCATGCAGAGATGGGCTCTGTATGTTTGGCATGCAATTTCATTAGGTGCCAAATATAATTCCTGGGAGGAACTGACTTAGGAATTTGCACTGGGCACTCAGGGATGAAAGGCTAGAATGGGACTCACTCCATCCCTGAACAGGACTGTGAGACTGAGACATCAGGGAGGGACCATCTTCTTTGTGTGTGGGAGTGACAGGCAGCCTCACTTCTCTTTCCTGCTTTCCATTTCCTAGGTCAATGTCTACCTGAAGTCTGACTTTCTATCCTTCTAGGGGTTGCTGAATTCTCTCAATGTGCTACTCCAAATGCTATTTTTCTTGCCAGAAGTCACACACGAAGAGCTTTGTTTGACCGAAATGTAGAAGATGAAAGGGTATAAAGCAAAAGATAAGTGGTGGGATAAGGTGCCCCTGTTAGTGAGCACCTGTTTGGAAGCAGGACTTACACTGAAGTTGAGAATGCCCCTTTATCACAACATCCCCTAAAAGCAGAAGGTACCATCCCAGAGCAGGTACTGCTCCATGACTTCCACGGATCGGCTCCAATGAGTAAGACAGGCTTTGTTTATCATCGCCTCCCCACCCAAACCACACTCAAATAAGCAGCGAAAACCTCCAGACCTTAGTCATCAGGCGAGGTAAATTATAAACTTCTAAGAGTGTGGCTTCTCTGAGATACCACATTTTCCTCGTATAATGAGCCTGCAGTTTGTGGCAAAGAATGACTTAAGAACAAGTGAACTCACTGTCTAAAAGGAGACTTTTTATCACTATCAATTGCTCTCTGACTGACAGGACTGTTATTCTTTCAGTAGGAGAAAAGGCTAAAATGCAGAGAGAAAACCTAGAGATAAACATAGCCTGCATAAAGGTAAGGTTTTGTGTTGCCAACATCAAAAGAGCAAGTTCCTGGCTAAGAAACTTCATTTACTTCTGCCCCTGTTACAGTGACTTTGTAGCTTCTAAGTCTCTTAAAGCAGCTGCCACAGCCACTTTGCAGTCTGTGTGGGGCTGAGAGGGTGCTCAGTATTGACTGGGAGGCGGGTTGGCGTAGCAGTCAGATTCCATGTGCAAACTCTTCCAGGTGGGTATTGTACCAGCACACAGAGAAAGCTCAAATGAATTCCTCCTGTGGGGGTCAGCCAAAGCTTCCCAGAAATGACAGTGAGGGTAGATATGGTAGAATGTGTGGGAACAATCACACAGAGGAGAGGAATGGTGTTCTGGTCAGAATGACAGAGAGGCTATAGTGAGTTCAGATGGTACCAAGAACTTCAGTTGGCTGGAATGTGAGATGCAGAAAAGAGGGGAGGCAAAAGGATGAGGTGGACTCACAGAGCATGCTGATAAGCGATGGCAGGAAAGAAAATGCATTAGGGGTTGGGACACAGAGGCTGATGCAGCCAGATGTAGGCTTTAGCCAATACTGGGAGGAATATGGAAGGTGTATATATATGAGGCACACAGCGCACCATGTGATCCAGGAGCAAGTCATTGTGGAAATCTAGGTGAAGTCTCTTTTCATGGTGTTGAAGCATGGTTTGGGTTTGTTTCTGGTCTTGCAAAGCAAAGAGGAAGTTCAGCAAGTTTCCATTTCTAATGTTTGCCTGAATGTTAGTTTTGTATTGTTACTAGAAAAATTCTTAGAGGCAGCAGCAGAAGGCACATTGCAGATGGCAGAAATATTTTTCACAGCTTTTATGGTGGATAACAATATACTTGACATTTTTCTCATTAAATATGAGCTTTGCTGTATGATTAAACACACCAGGCATCTGTGATCTAAAATTACAAATGTGAAAAGCAACAGCTCAAATATTTCAGTCAATAAATACACAGGAGACAGTCAACATGTAACAACTCCTTCATATGCTCTCTTCAAGGAGCAGCTCCGCTGACACTGACAAGGTTTTTGGCAATGGCCTCAACTTCACACCAAGGAGAGTAAGGAAACCAAAGTCCCAGACTGCTAATTACACCCTGGGATTCCAATAAGGAGTGAGTGGTTTCCATTAGGAAGTCTCAAGGCTAGGGCTGACAGAGTGAGGAAAGAAGAGAGGTTTTATTGAGGCAATTAGGGAATTACCAAAGGGATCCCTGGAGGGACAGAACTGCACCGGGTGATGCACCAAAATGGAGAAACACGGAAGGTCAGTGGACAAGTACTATGACCAGCAGGCATATGAACATCGGTTTGCTGATGTATGTCTCCCCATTGTGCATGTGGGTGCATGAACATATGTGCGTGATGTATGTTCATGTGTGCCTGCACATGCATTTGTTTATGCTCATGTGTATGCACATGTGTCTGTGTGTGTGCATGCACATGCACTCATCTGTGTCACCTGTGTATGTGTGTGTACATGTGTGCTTATGCATGTGCCTATGTGTGCATGTGTATTTGTTCATTTGTGTGTATGTGTGTGTGTGAAGTGCATTCTATACTCTGCTAAAAGAGGGGATGAGGATTCTTGTGTGACTTTTCTCTTCCAGAGGCTGATCACAGATGCTGCAATGTCTTCCCTTTCCTTAATGCTCTGATTTATTAGAGCAGCTGCTTATAGGTGCTGTTGCTGAGAACTATTCGTGTGTCCAAACTGGGACCCTAGTCAGGGGTCCTGAGTTCCTAGTGACATTTGCCATGTGTAGAGAACCACAAGTGAGTATGACCACTGTCATGGTCTGCACACAGAAAGAATGCAGGCAAGTGCAAATCTCAAGAGACTGAAGGGATGCACACACAGCAGTGCCAATCGAACAGAGGACCATGCCCAGCCAAAGAGAAAAATGAGGAGGTGTGCATGCACATGCACTCATCTGTGTCACCTGTGTATGTGTGTGTACATGTGTGCTTATGCATGTGCCTATGTGTGCATGTGTATTTGTTCATTTGTGTGTATGTGTGTGTGTGAAGTGCATTCTATACTCTGCTAAAAGAGGGGATGAGGATTCTTGTGTGACTTTTCTCTTCCAGAGGCTGATCACAGATGCTGCAATGTCTTCCCTTTCCTTAATGCTCTGATTTATTAGAGCAGCTGCTTATAGGTGCTGTTGCTGAGAACTATTCGTGTGTCCAAACTGGGACCCTAGTCAGGGGTCCTGAGTTCCTAGTGACATTTGCCATGTGTAGAGAACCACAAGTGAGTATGACCACTGTCATGGTCTGCACACAGAAAGAATGCAGGCAAGTGCAAATCTCAAGAGACTGAAGGGATGCACACACACAGGAGTGCCAATCGAACAGAGGACCATGCCCAGCCAAAGAGAAAAATGAGGAGGAAGGATTTTTATCCCATTGGGCACATTTGCACCTTCTAGAGACAAGGCATACAATATACAAAGGTGAGGGCCCAGGGGTTCTACAGAGAGTTGGGATGAAAGGGACAGGGGAATGTGACAAGGTGATGGAGAGGGGTGGCTGGACCAGTGAACTTTATCAGCAGGGATGTTGGCCACCAGAGCATAGTTGGAGCAAGTAATTTATAACCTATACACAGCCCAACTATATTTCTGTGCTATACTGATAGGGTAGTTTGTCTATTCTGGGCATTAGAGCCAGGTTTCTGCTTAGAAACTCAGCTTTGCTGATGCCATTGTTGAGGTGTCTGAATGTGGCACTCAGGTTGCTGTAACAGAGCTCATCAACTGGGCAGCACAGCCCACAGATGTTATTTTCTTTCATAGTCCTGGAACCTGGAAGTACAAGATGAAGATGCAGGCAGGGTTGGTTTCCACTGAAACCAAGGATAGGAGCTGATGTCTTGCTCCTGTGTTCTTGCCTGTTGTTTCCATTGTTGGTGTTCTAATCGCTTCTTAAAAAGATAGCAGTCAAAGTAGATTAGAGACCACACTAATGACCTCATTTTAATTTAATAACCTCTTGAATAACCTTGTTTCCAAATACAGGCATATTCTGAGATATGAGGAGTTAAAACTTTGACATATGAGTTGAGGGGGACATAATCTAGCTCACAGTGGTGATTTCAGAACCCTTATGTGTCTAGCCAGACATAATGGTACATACTTGTAAGATAAGTACTCATGGGACTGAGGCAGGAAGATCATGGGTTTAAGGCTAATCTGGACTACAAATGAGACCTGTGTGTCGGGGGGTGGGGAGGGTGGCATAGAGACAGACAGTGAGGCAGACAGACAGAGACAGACAGGGGACTTATGGTTGGGATGCTTTTGGTTGAGGATGTAGCTCAGTGACAGAATGTTTGCCCAGCATGCACAAGGCCTTGATTTTGAGTTCCAGCAACACACACATGCACACACACACACACACACACACACATACAACACACACACACACACACATACACACACACACACACACACAACACACACACACACACACACACACACACACACACACACACACAAAGCAAGCAAGCAACCAAGACCCTGGTGACCCCAGCTGCCATCCTTCATGGCTTATTAGCATACTCCAGTTATCACTTCCCCGAGTGATTCTTTAGTCTGGAAGATGAGAATGTGGCAGCAAGAGTGATAATAAAACCTCTCCATTTCTGCAAGACCCCTTGAAGTGGTGGCCCACACTTAAGACTTTAGAAAATCAGCAAGCAGAGGAAACATATGCTGTCTAGACCTGTAGTTAAGGCTACTTGGAAGAGAGAGGGTTGGAATGATCCAAGTCTTCCTTCCTTTCTGTCATGTATTTGAGTCATCTAGAAGGGGTGGGTTCTCCCAGGCAGTGTGGGAGTTCAACATGACAAAGATCTGTTCCTGTAGCCAGACCTCACCTACTGCCACCTGCCCCAAGAAAAAAAGTCTGGCTCGTCTCCCTGTATTTTCTCCTGTCTCCTAAGGATAATAAGAACAGTTAGACATGCATATCCTTTCAGGCATATTTTTATTGCGTTAAAGTTTCTTATGAGTCGCCCCACCTTTATCCTGTGGTTAGCTCACTGAGGTAGGGCTTAATTTAGCTTATGACCAAATGAGTAATCCTAGGCTCCTCGGCTCCTGAGGTTTCAGCTGCAGACTCAATTGAGAAACACCGTTAGGTCTTCTAGGCTGCTGTTTGAGGGAGCTCCACACCTTCCTAGTCCAATGAGTGCTTTGCTACACTTTGTCTCCACTCAGTGAGACCCTCGGAGCAGAACAGGTGCCAGGAATCAAATGTATATATCAAAATCTATCCCACATCATTCTGTTGTGAGCATTTCATATGTTGTTGTGACATGAGAATTAAATCAAATGAACATCTCGAACTTGTCCATTAGTATAAAAAGATGCTTAGATTTTAGTTTCTTTCCCATCCACGGAGACCTTACTTCCACCTACACTTCTCAAAGCTTTGTTTAGGGATAGAGCTATTTGCATTGAAAATCTCAAGTATCTGTGTTCCTCTTGAGTTTGCTTGGGGGTATTTTATCTCAATGACCACCTTTTGTCAATGAGAGGAGTGGCCCAGGGCCCAAGGCCCAAGGATTTGACCCTTGGAACTAAACTGTCTAGGTTTGGATTTCCGCTCAGTTTTCCCTTCCATGTGACCTCAGGCAAGTTTATATAGTGCGCTGAGCCTCAGTTTCTCCATTTGTGAAGGAGTGATGATGATTTGTTTTTCGTAGGATTGAATTTGGGATTAAGGGAGACAATCCAAGGAAAGCCCTCATTAGTGTGCCTATAGTGTGCCTGCATGTGAGAGATCTTTCTGTGTCCTGTGGACAGAGCAAAAAGGGTATAAAATGAATCCGTCACCTCCTCCAGGCAGGTAGTCAGGAAGGCAGGCAGGGAGAGCCAAGAAAACACTGAGTTTGCTAGGTATGGGTCAGACTTGATGTATGAAGCTGGCGTAGGTCAGGCTTGATACCTGGGAACAAGTGATATATAGCAATTTCCTCCAAGATGAAAACTTCCGTTTTAGGAGGAGGTGAAGCATTCCATCCTGCAGGAAGTAAACTCAGTAGCTTTAGTAAGTCCCTGAAACTGACCAGATTCACTAGGTCCCTCCTTCCTCAAGCATATATAAGCAGTAGAAACAGCTGAGAGACAGCTGAGACTACCCAGCTGCCTGGAAGAGTTTCAGACCACAGAGCTGCCTGTAAATTGTGCAGTGAGCTCTAGGTTTCCAGATTTTATGAGCTGTCGCCCATGCTGGAGTGGGCTTTTGGTGCTGTAGCTATTTTTGAGCCATTTATGCTCCTGTTAAGTAACCCCTTACCCACAATCCTTTAAGTAACCCCAATAGAACTCATTTGTAGCCAGGTGTGGTGCACACCTTTAATCCCAGCGCTTGGGAGGCAGAGGCAGGTGGATCTCTATGAGTTCGAGGCCAACCTGGTCTACAGAACGAGTTCCAGGCCAGCTGGGGCTACAGGGAGACCCTGTCTGAAAAAGACCAAAAAAAAATAAATACCTCATTCGTTTACTAAGTTGGACTTTGACAGTATCCCTACTTTGATCTGTTGTTGATTTCCAGTCTAGGATGAGTGGATGTTTGCTCATGTCTCCTCAGGAATCATGTCAACAACAACTGGAAGGGGATATAACTTCCAAAGGCTTTGAATGCTAAGGAAAAGAACCTAGACAGAATCTAAGAAATCCTAGTTCCAAATATGGAAACTGAGTACATTCAAAAGGGCCAGGCACACTTGTTAGGGACTAGATGATGCTAGAAGTTCAGGAGAAAATAAAAATGAAAAAAAGCCAGACTAGGGCCAAAAAGGTGGTGGGAGGAAGGGCTGGTCCTGAGATGCTGCCTGGAATGCCATCACCCACAAGTTCCTTGATGGCTCGCCTTGAGTCAGAATCACTTAAAAGGTCAGGGCCAGGGCACATAACGAAAAAAAGCAGCAAGGCTGTCCCCAGGAGCTGTGGTGAGCTCAGATTTAAATGGCACATGAATAAAACATAGAAACATCATATTCTATAGGGAATGTGAGAGAAGTGTGAGTTTGTAACACTAGATTTAAGAATACTAAGGACTGATATGCACTGAGGTCTCAGGGTTTCTTAATGGCAACCAAAGCGGCTTTGACAGGGAGCAAGGATGGCACAGACTTGTTCATGTTGTAGTGATGCAGATGGCATAAAAAAAACAGATGAAACCAAGCAGCAGCAGCAAAGATCTCCTTGGCCCTAAGTCAAGAAACAAGTACTGACACTAACCTGGGCAAAAATGAAGTAGTGGGGGAATGAGGGAGGACCAGGGAGAAAGTCCCAGTTCATCCTACTGATGGGTTTGTTGGATATATGGGGAATCTCAAGTTCATTGTAGAAACCCAGAACATAGAAATTCACATATTTCTTCCTAAAAACTGTTGCATTTTCTTGCAATCACAGACAATTTGTTAGTGTTGAACATTTAGTGCTAGATGGTGAAGTCTGTGGTATGCCACTGACTTTGGATGAACATCTCTAGTTCCCCAGAGTCTTTCTCCCTCCCCTGTCCACTACTTGGCTCCTACAGACATTTGAGTTTGTGACCTCTTACGTAAGTGCTCTAAGTCCATCCAAGTCCCTGGCTCCGATCCCAAGGGCCAGAGAGCCCTTGTAAACACTGAACTTCTGTGGGTGATCTTGAAGGAATCCTAGAAAACCTATTTGGTGTTATGAAATGAAAGTGGGTGGCTACATTGCAATGCTCCAAAAGCAATGGAGAGTGAGGAAGATCTCTGGGTAAACTGGAGTGGTGTACTAAGCAATAATACAATTTGGAGTTTTCATAAGCACCACAGGATAGTCTGGCAGAGGCCCCATCCTCGAACTTGTCCAGTGATTTGGATGAAAATAAGTGACATATATAAAAACATGTGCATAACACAAACCTGGAAAGAATAGTGAAACCATTCAGAGCCCCACTGACTTTTCAGAACAGCACACAGAGGAAAATCGTACTTTTTTGACCAGAGCAGTTAGTAGCACTTAATGTGGCTGCTAGGATGCTTATCTGACCTTCAGCTTCTAGATTAAAATTGCCACACCTAGAACAACAAAAAAGTAGAACAGCCTCCTGAAGATGTATCCCACACACAGTATAAAAGTGCATTTCAAACATTTGCAAGAGCTGGGGATGAAGTTGTATGGTAGGGAACTCATCTAGCATGTGCAAGGTCCTGGGTTCCATTCCCAGTGCAGAAACATTTCTATTCTGCTTTGTGTCCTAGTATTTTGTCATGAAAAAAAGCTTAGAGGGAAGTTGGAACTGTACTGTAATGAACCATATTTTATTTGCCACCCATTAAAATTTTAAACAAATAACTTCTTCATTCGTGTACATGTACAAGAATACACTTATGTGCACACATTCTCTATCTGGGTGTTTGTCTGTATGGACATGCATGTGCATGCATGTGTTTCTGTATATTTTTTTCTGATTCATCTGAAAAAAAATTTGCTGACATAAAAGCATCCATCCCCACCTCTTCTAAGAGTACTACTACCAATCCAGTGGAGAAAGTGGGCAATGATTCAAGCAGAACTAACACCAAGTCTGTATGAAAATTCCCCCATTATCGCTAATATATTTTAATGGATCTTTTTAAAATTCATTCTTCAGGGACTGGAGAGATGGCCCAGTAGATAAGAGCACTGGCTGCTCTCACAGAGGATGCAGGTTCAGTTCCCAGCACCCACATGGACAATAACAACCACCTGTAACCCGAGTGTCATAGGATCAGACACCCTCTTCTTACCTCTGTGGGCATTTCTTAACATAGGTACACTTACATACATGCAGGGAATATACTCATACACATAGAATAAAAATAATAAATACAATATTTTAAAATTTATTCTTCAATATGTGAGCAAAGTCTGACCAGGAAGGCCCCAACAGAATTTATTGAGAATGTCAACATACGAAGAGCAAGCTTTAGGAAGGAAAGTAACAAGTTCTGTGTAGGACTGGAGCCCGACAAAGAGATCTGGGCTAAGAACGTGTATTTAGGAGGTGTCAAGTCAGAAGTAGTAGCTCAAATTTTGGGGGGCAGCAGTGAGATCATCTGTGGACCTTGTCGTCATCATCATCATCATCATCACCATCATTTATCAAAGTACTAGCATCTACTTGGCATTTTGTTAAGCCTTCTAATTATTTTAATTTGTGTGTATAGAGTGATTATGTGTAAGCTTGAATAAAGCCAATTAGCATTAAACATTTGTCACTGTGTTTGAATTAAAACGATTCCAGTTCTTCATAAAATATATTACAAATTGTTGTAAGCAATAGTCAATCTATTGTGCATGAAACAGTGTATTTATTCCTCCTATGTAATTACATTTTAATATCTATTATCTAAACTCCATTCCTTCTCCCTCACTTTTACAACCTCGAGTAATCATTCTGTTCTCTACTTCTATGGAAGAAAATTTTCAAAGTTTCAACATATAGGGGCTGGAGAGAGAGCTCAGAGGTTAAGAGCACTGGGTCTTCTTGCAAAGGATTCAGATTTAATTCCCAGCAGCCATATGGCACCTAACAATCATCCATTAACTCCAGTTCTAGAGGAATCTGACAACCTCTTCTGACTTCTGAGGACATTGCATGAGATGGATGTACGTACATCCATGCAGACAATACACTCATACACATAAAATAAAAATAATAAATAAAAAAAAACAAAAAAAA
>NW_008352325.1:507769-508293 GCF_000622305.1 Nannospalax galili | reverse complement strand
TCAGTGGGTCTATCTAAAAGACTCCCAAATTGCATAACTTTTGTCTCTAAGGGGAGAAGAAAATCCTTGAATCATGAATAGGAGATGTGAAGGAGAAGAAAAGGTAAGAGTATTTAGCATTACAAGTTCTAGACAGGGAACTAGAAAAAAGTCAGAACAGGGCATTTTTCAAATTTCATATGAGAGTCCATTGGAGTTTCTTGACAAGGGCTTCCAAAAGCATCCCTCTATTGGGTTCCTCATTTTTCTTTTGTCTTCTAAGACTGGACTAGTTGGCTGGGAAGAGTGGCTGGATATTCAGGTGAGGGTCCAGTGACCCCACTTGGCACTCCTTTAATGAATGAGCACAACCATCAACAAGCCCAATATTGACCATGTTTAGCGATCAGGCTCAGCCAAAGTCATGGCGATAGTTATTTCATGCAGAAGGGACTGCTGTATAGCTTCATCTTATTAAAAGGACCTGGAATTTAAAAGGATTTGGTGCTAGGAGCCACATATGAGGGAGAACATACATTGTTTGT
>NW_008352325.1:491298-506816 GCF_000622305.1 Nannospalax galili | reverse complement strand
TAGTATATTTTGAGATCTGCTATAGTAATCCCCCCAGTGTTGCTCTTTGTGCTCAGGGTTGCTTTGGCTATCTGGGGTATTTTGTGCCTCCATATGAATTTAAGGATGCATTTTTCTAATTCTGTGAAGTATGTCATGGGGATTTTTGTTGGGATTGCATTGAGTCTATATATTGCTTTTGGTAGGATGGTCATTTTAACAACATTAAGTCTTCCAATCCATGAACATGGGAGGTCCTTCCATCTCCTGGTATCTACCCCAATCTCTTTCTTTAACAATTAAAAGTTTTCATTGTAGAGATCCTTGGTGTCTTTCGCCAGAATTATTCCAAGATATTTTAATTTTTTGTAGCAATTGTGGATGGGAGCATTTCCCTGTATTCTTTCTCCAATTGCTTGTTATTTGTATATAGAAAGGCTACCAATATTTTAGGTTGATTTTATAACCTACTACTATATTGAAAGTGTTGATCAGTTCTAGGGTTTTCTGGTGGAACTTTTGGGATCTCTTAGGTATAGTATCATATCATCTGCAAAAAGTGATAGTTTGACTTCTTTTCCAATTATTGTTCCTTTAATTTCCTTCTCCTGTCCTCTTGCAAGAGTTTCAAGCACTATGCTAAAGAGAAGTGGGGATAGTGGGCAGCCTTGTCTGGTTCCTGATTTCAATGAGAATGCTTCCAGTTTTTTTCCATTTAGAATGATGTTGGCTGTGGGTTTGTTATATATGGCTTTAATTATGTTGAGGTATGTTCCCTCCAGTCCAATTCCCTCTAGGACTTTGAGCATAAATGCACGCTGGATTTTGTCAAATGCCTTTTCTGCATCTATTGAGATGAAGATGTGGTTCTTGTCATTGAGCCCATTTATGTGATTTATGACACAGACTGAAAGTGAAAGGATAAAAAAATGATATTCTATGTTCATTAAGGATCTGGGTCTGTAGTTTTCTTTTTTGCTTGTATCTTTACCTTATTTTGATATTAAAGTGATGCTGGATTCATAGAAGGAATTTGGGAGTTCTCCCTCTGTTTCTATCATTTTGAATAATTGAAGGTCTTCTTTAAATGTCTGATAGAATTCTGCTGATAATCCATCTGGGCCTGGGCTTTTTTTAGTTGAAAGTCTTTGTATTACTGTTTCAATTTTCTTATATGTTATGGGTCTGTTTAAACTGTTGATCTCTTTTGGGTTTAACTTTGGTGGTTCCCATGATTTCAGACATCCATCCATTTCTTTTAGACTTTCAGATTTAGTAGTGTATAGGTTTTTAAAATATTCCTTTATAATGATTTGGATCTTTTTGATGTCTGTTGTGATATTTCCCCTTTCTTCTCTGATTTTCTTGATTTGGATTTGCTATTTCTTTCTCTTGGTGAACTGGGCTAAAGGTCTGTCTATCTTGTTTAGCTTTTCAAAGAACAAGCTCTTAGATTCATTGATTCTTTGTATTGTTTTCTTTGTTTCTATTTCATTAATTTCTGCTCTGATTTTTGTTATTTCTTCTCTTCTGCTGGGTTTGGGTTTCATTTGTTCTTGCCTTTCCAGTGCCTTGAGTTGCAGTGTTAGGTTATTTATTTGGACTCTTTCCAATTTTTTAATGTAGGGACTTAGTGCTATAAACTTCCCTCTTAGGACTGCTTTTAATGTGTCCCAGAGGTTGTGTTGTGGTGTATTGTCCTTTTTGTTGAATTCCAGGAATTCTTTTATTTCCTCTTAATTTCTCCTTTGACCCACTCATTGTTTAGGAGTGTGTTGTTCAATGACCAGGAGTTCGTGTAGTGACTAGAGCTTCCTCTAGTGTTGATTTTGAGCCTTATTGCTTTGTGGTCTGATGGAATGCATGGAATTATTTCAATATTTTTGTATTTGTTAAGGTTTCTTTTGTGGCCCAGTATGTGGCCAATTTTTGAAAAAGTTCCATGAGGTGCTGAGTAGAAAGTGTATTCTTTGGTATTTGGTTGGAATAATCAAAAGATGTCTGCTAGGTCCATTTGATGTATGGTATCATTTAATTCAGAAGTCTTTCTGTTTATTCTTTGTCCAGTTGACCTGTCTAATGAATGGAGACAGTGGGGTACTGAAGTCCCCTGCAATTATTGAGTTGGGGTTAATCTGTGTCTTAAAGTCCTGTAGGTTTTTTTTTTTTTAATGAATTTGGGTACACCAGAATTTGGTGCATATATGTTAAGGACTGTAATATCTTCTTGGTTCACTGTTCCTTTGATCAGAATGAAGTGATCTTCCTTATTTCTTCTGATTAGTTTTACTTTGAACTCTATTTTGTCTGATATTAGAATTGCAACCCCTGCTTGTTTTTTAGTGCCATTTGCTTGTAATATTCTTTTCCATCCTTTTACCCTAAGGTAGTGCCTGTCCTTGAAGGTGAGATGGATTTCTTGCAGACATCAAAGAGATGGATTTTGTTTCTTAATACTTTTGCTTAGCCTGTGTCTTTTGACTGGGGAGTTCAGTCCATTGATATTTAAGGTAATTATTGAAAGGTGTGTATTGGTTGCTGTCATTTTGATTGCTGTTTGTGTTCTCTGTGTAATTTTTTGTTTTCTAGATTATATCTTTGTTTATTTTCTTTTGTTGCCCTTGGGGTATAGTTGTTTCTCTCTCTATGTATTGCTTCAAGTATTCTTTGAAGGGCAAGTTTTGTGGACATGTTTAAGTGACATAAGCTATTTCCTAAATCAGACATAAATACAGATACAAACACACACATCCACACCCCAAAATTTGACTTCAAATGCTTTGATTAGACTGCAGTTAAGGTCAGCGTTGGGCTCAAGAGGCTCTTCTGGCTTTCATAGTTTGCATTGATAAGTCAGCTGTAATTCTGATGGGCTTTCCTTTGTATGTGACTTGTTTTTCTTTTGTTGCTTTCAGTATTCTATCTTTATTCTGTACATTTAGTGTTTTTTACTATGATAGATCATGGGGAGTTTCTTTTCTGATCCTGTCTATTTGGTTTTCTATGTACTTCTGTATTTGTATGGGGATTTCTTTCCTTAATTTTGGGAAATTCTCTTCTACAATCCTGTTTAAGATCTCATCAACACCATTAACCTGAAGTTCTTCTCCTTCCTCTATTCCTAACATCCGTACATTTGGTCTTTTCATGGTATCCCACATCTCTTGCATATTCCATTCCTGTGTTTTTTAAAATTTTCCATACTGTTTGCTTGAACGGTCCAATTCTTCAACTTTATCCTCCAGTGTTGATATTCTGTTTTCCATTTCATTCATTCTAGACGTCAGGCTTCCCCTGTTGTTTCAAATTGACTTGTTGATTTTTGTACTTCCTTCTTCATTTCTGCCCATTTTCTTCAATGTTTCTATCTCTTTTGTGAATTCATTCAGAAGTTTATCCCTGTCTTCTTTTAGCTTTTTGATTTGTTTGTGTGTGTGTGTGTGTTCTTTAAATTCATTGAATTCCTTGATCATGTTTATGTTTGTTCTTTTAAATTCAGTGTCCTGGGTTATCTCAAGGGGGTTCTACTTGTAGAACTCTTCTACAGGATTGGTGGGTTTTGCTGGGGACATAGTGTTTTGGCTTTTCATTTTATTAGTCTTTTGTTGTCATTTTGGCATGTGAATTTCTTTTGCTGTTTATGATTCTGATATGAAAATTAAGTTGAAGTATGCTTCTGTTTGTACTATCTGAGTGTCTAGATCCTTTCTTTATTGGTTATGTAAAGCTGGTTGGTACAGGGTCCAGATTCTTTCATGTTTACTTTGGAGTGAACTCATGGCTTCAGATCAGCTATTCAGGGGTACCCACAGAAGCCCAATTCCTGTTCCAGTCAGGTACACTCAGGCTTCCTTCACCACATGGAGGCAGGATCCAGGGTCTCTCTGGCAGTCCTGTGTGTTGTCAACCATATGCCAGAGGGAGGTCAGAAGGGGCCCAGAACTTGGCACTCTCTGGTTGTCTGCTGAGCTCCCAGCCTTAGTCTACCAAAGCCAGATCTGCCCTGGGGTCTTGGGAGGGGCCTCACAAAATCCCAGGTAGGAGATGGTATGGCACAATTAGGGGAAGCTCACCAGCAGGTGGAGGCAGGATCCGGGGGCTGTCAGGTTGTCCCCTGGGTTCTCAGGCCCTCTGGTAGTTGGAGGCCAGAGGGAGGTCAGAACCCAGCACTTCCTGGCAGTCTGAAACCTTCAAAATATAAATGAAAGCCTACAATTGTCTTTCTATACTCATCTTACTTCACTCAATATAAGGCCCTCCAGTATCTTCCGTGTTTCTGAAAATGACAGCATTGCATTCTTTTTATAGCTGAATAATATCTCATTATGTATATATACACCTCATTCTGTAATTGATTTTCCCACTTATTGGCACTTAGGTAGATTCTGTATCTTGACTGTTGTGAATAGTGCTGCAGAAACAGGCAGTATAGTGTCTTTTGGCACTGCCATTTCCTTTGGATGTATATCCAGCAGAGGGATTGCTGGATCCTGAGGTGGGACCACTTCCAGGTAAGGATGCTCCATATTCCTTCCCACCAACAGGATTTATCAGTCCCCTTTCTCTGTATCTTTGTTAGAATCTGTAGGCTTTGCTTTCTTTTTCAGGATAGCTACTGAAACAGGTGTGAGATGTATTTCTCTGGTGATTAGTGCTGCTGAGAATTTTCCACAGACTTCTTATTCATTTGTATATCTTCTTTTGAGAGATAGGTATCAAGAAACTATGCCCATTTTTACATTGGATTGCCTATTTTTACTATTGAGTTTGGTGAATCCCTTGAGTATCATGGATATAAATCCCTGTTTAGATGAGTGGCTGGCAGATATTTTCTTCAGTTCTCTCTCTTGCCTCTTGGTTTTAGAGGTTATCTCCTTCGCCATACTAAAGCCCCTTACTTTCATATAATCCAATTTGTCTGGTTTTGCTTTTGCTGCCCATGATTTTGAGGTCTTATTCAAAAGGTGTGCCCTTATCTTAAAGTGGTCTTTTTAAGAATGTTTTTCAGCTGGGCATGGTGACACACGCCTTTAATCCCAGCACTCTGGAGGCAGAGGCAGGCGGATCTCTGTGAGTTCAAGGCCAGCCTGGTCTACATAGTGAGTTCCAGGACAGCTGGGGCTACAGGGAGACCCTGTCTCAAAAAGACCAAAAAAAAAATGTTTTTCCCAGTACTTTCATAGTTTCAGGTTTAGCATTTAGAACTTTGATCCATATTGAGTTGATTTTTTCTATGACAAGAGACATGAGTTTAATTTTACTATTCTATCTTATTTCTCCTGTACCAGTTATTGAAGAAACTATCCTTTCTCCAATGTATTTTTGGCATCTTTGTTAATGTGTGTTTTTGGCATCATTAAGATGCCCTAGATGTATGAATTTGTTTCTGCAATTCCTATTTGTTCTGTTTTTTTTGTGTGTGCCCCTTTTTATGCTAGAGCAATGCTGTTTTGGTTGCTATCACTTTGTAGTATGTTTTGAGATAAGGTATTATGACACTTCAGCTTTTTTTTTTAAATTTTTCTGCTTGAGGTTGTTTTAGCTACTTTGTCTATTTGTGTGTTCTTGGATTTTTCTGTGGGTCCCATGAATTTTAGGATTGTTTTCCTGTGAAACACGCCATTGGTATTTTGATGGGGATTATATATCCTTTCAATTATTGGCTATCTTTCCATTTTGTAGTGGTCTCTTCAATTTCCTTTATCAGTGTTTTGTCATTTTTATTGTGGAAATAATCTATTTCCTTGGTTGAATTTATTCCTACATTGTGAGATTTAAAATTTTTTCTTTTATAGAAAGTTCTTTATCAGAATATAAAAATACCAGTCATTATTGGAAGTTGGTTGTGCATAATGCAACTTCGCTGCATTTATTTAATAGTTATAGCAGATTTTTATGGTGTGTTTAGGTTTTCTTATGTATAAATTCATGTTGTCTGTAAACACTGACAATTGGTTTTCCTTCATTCCTGTATGAGAAATAAGGGAGAGGAAGGGGGTATTCTTGTCCTGATCCTGATCTTACAGGAAACTTTCAACATTTCCTTACAGAGCATTGGCTGTAAGTTTGTCATGTGTATCCTTTAAAGAACTTTCTTTCTATGTTAAATTTTATCCAATGACCTTTGTGCATTTATTGAGATGGGCCCATGGTTTTTGTCTTTTATCTGTTGATGTCATGTATTACGTCTCTGCATGCAGGTTGACTCATCCTTCATTCTTGAGATGAATTCTATCTGATCATAGTATATAATTTCTTAATGAGCGTTTGGATTTTGTTTGCTAGTATTTCGTTGGAGAATTTTCATCTCTATTCACCGGGAATGTTGTAGTTTTCTTGCTCTTGGCATCTTCTGTCTGATTTTGGTACATGAATGGTACTAAACTAGGACTTTGAGAGTTAGCTCTTTTTCAATATTTTGGAATATACTGAGAATAATTGGGATAGGTCTTCTTTCAAAATTTGGCCATATTCAGCAGGACGCCATCTTGTCAAAGACATCTTTCTTCAGAAATTTTGAATTGAGCTACCGATTCCATTTTTTGGCTCATGATTGCTCTCATATTTTGCAAATTCTCATGACTAATTTTTAGCTGATTATATGTATCTAGAAATATGCGCATTTCTTTTATTAATTTTTTATTCCAATTTGTTGGCATATAGTTGTTCAATTAGTCCCTGTGAGCCTTTGTTGTTCAGGGGATCAGTTGTTTCATCCTTTATCACCTTCTGTTGTGTCTGTTTGGTTCTTCTCCTTTTATTGATTAAACAAGTCAAAGGCTTCTTGGTTTTGTTAATCCTTTCAAAAGATCATTTCTTCGTTTCACTGTGATTTTGTAATATTTTTAGTATTTTCCATCATTTTCTGTTCTGCTGTTATTTCTTTCCGTCTACTAATTTGGCTTATTGTTGTTGCTTTTCTAGTTCTTTGGATTGCATCATTTTCTGAAATCTCTCTCTTCTCAGTGACAATTTTATAAACTTTCTTAGTTCTGCTTTTGCTGAATCCCATTGCTTTTGCATTTCCCTTTTCATTTGTTTCAACAGTTTTTAATTTCTCTTTTCATCTCATCAACACATTGGCCATTTGAAATCATGATGTTTAATTTCCATATATTTGTACTATTTCCTTTTAATTTACTTAATTAATTATTTTCTGTATATGAGTATTATGCCTGCATGTATTTAAAGCATACTATATGCATGAAATGCCCATGGTGGCCAGAAGAGGGTGTCAGATCCCCTGGAACTTGAGTTTCAAATGGTCATTAGTCACCAAGTAGGTGCTGGGAACTGACCTTAGGTCCTCTGTAAGAACAACCAGTGATCTTAACTGCTGAGCCATCTCTCCAGCCCCTATTTGTATGATTTCTAAAGTTAGTTGATTTCTAGTTTAATTTCATTGTTGTCAAAGAAGATAGTTAATTCCATTAAAACATGTTGTTGACAACTATTTTGTGCTCTAAAAAGGTCTGTTGTAGAGAATGTTCCATTCATTGATGAGAAGAATGAATTTTCCTGCAGCTAGATCAAGTCTTCTATAAATGGCTGCTTGGTCCATTTAGTAAACAGCATTGTTTAACTCTGATTTTTTTAGGGGGATGTTCTGGTTTATCTATACATTGATGAGATTGATGAGAGGGGTATGTCGAAGTCTACAAAACCATAGCTTATTAATATTTATACCAACAACTATAATGAAACATTGTACAATAAGTGAATATGAATAAAACGAGTAAGAAGAGGTTATGGCATGATATAATCCACTCAGAATTTAATTTAAGGGTTTCCTGACTGAGGTGGACCTTGTCCTTCCATAGTGCCTTTGTTTTGCTTGGTTTGCTTGGTTTATTTTTCTTGACACAGGGTCTCACTATGTTGCCCAGGATGGTTTCAAATTCATGGGCTCAAGTGATGCTTTTGCCGGGACATTTCAAGTACCTGAGTGCTATAGGCATGACCCATCAAGCCCAATTTCACCAGTAGTATTTTTCTAAAAGCATAGTTTTTTTTGACATGCAAAGTAATTGAACTTTTAATATTGATGTGAATAAGACATCAAGATTTTGCATGTCTACTACATTTTATATTTTTACCCAGCTGAAAAAATAAGGCATGAAAGAGGAAGGAAAAGAATAAATAAGTTAAAAATCCAGCACTTTCAAATCCTTCTCAAGAATCACAGGGTTTATTCCTTGGCAAATTTGTTTCATAAATGTCTTCTTGGTTGATAATAAATCCGAGATCCCAAACATAACAAAACTAAAGAAAATGTCACACAAAAAACTTTGTCCTAAAACACTGTTTTAATAATTTTAATTTTATTTGGTTTTTTAAGCAAGTTAAGTCTAATTCTGTGAAAAAAAAGCAAAGGTCACTTCTGGGCATCATATGCATCAAGCATGTCTGTAGCTTTGAAGAAGACAAGACCCCAAGAAGCTGGGGGCTGGAGAGATGGCTCAGTGGTTAAGAGCACTGGGTGCTCTTGCAGAGGACGGGGGCTTGGTTTCCAGCACGCACTTGGCAGCTAACAGCCATCTGAAACTGCAGTTCCAGGGGATCTGATGCCCTCTTCTAGCCTCCACGGGTATTGCTCACACATGGTGCACTTACATCCATGCTGGCAAAACACTCATACACATATAATAAAAATAAGAAAATCAGAAAGGTTTTTAAAATAAAAAATAGAGAAGTTATATTCTTTCAGACTGGCCCAAGAAAAGCTGATTCTCTGTGACCCTCGTTTCTTCAGGTGTGAGCTTCTCCAAGATTAACATAAAAGTTTAACTTCTACCATAATTGCTAAGATTCCCAAGGCTTGGTCAACTGTAAGCTTAAACAGTGTTCATCCCCTTTCTATTTGGTTTTAATCAAAGTTACTCTTAAAGCCTGGTTTTGCTCCTTGCAAGCTCTCTTGTAGAAACTCTGGATAGAGAGGAGGGCACACTTTCCTTTGAAGCTAGGAAAATTCCATGAGGTATTTTCCTGCCACCTCTTCCTGCCTCCTCCATGTCCTTCAGTGAGTATGAGTTGTCTGGTAAGTCAACACAGACAGTACTCAAGCAAAGTTGAGAGAGGCTTCCCCTTGGGGGAAGCTCTTTGGGGCTAGGAAACATGAAGAAGGAGATTTTAATCATGGGCCTGACTTTTTCTGTTCTGTATTTGTGGCTCAGTCTGCTTCCACCCAACCTGGACCCAGGGAGTAGGTGGAATGGAAAGTCTGATGACAGCTTCCAGCTCATCATCAGCCCCAGCGCCTCTTGTAGGGCATAAGTTTTGCCAATTCCAAGTAATTGAGTGACATTAAAATTAGGCACTTCAAAGGTCCATGACTTATGAGACATTACCTAGAAATATCTGTTCATCTATATTTATTGAAGGCATGATCATCCCTGTCTTGGGTGATAAATGTTCAAAGGTAAGTAGCACGAACTCCTTCAGGGGGGCAGGTGGAAGAGTTGCATAGAGAAAGCATTGTGACTCTAGAGCATGGTATAATGGAGATATGTCTAAAGTGTACTGGCAGAGTGAGGCAATTGGCCACTTTACTAGCTCTGGTCAGGGAAATCCTGAGGAAGACATGCTATTTAACCAGGAACTTTGCAGGAAACTAGACGGTTTGTAGGTGGTAAAGGGGAAAAAGAGTCTTGATAGAATTTCTGATACTTGAAGGCATCAGAACAAAATGAAACCAAAATCAAAACAAGGAAAACAAACCAGGGATCCTATTCTGGGATAGTAAACTACAGCATTCTGTGGACATGAGAGGGAGGGAGACAATATGGGCATGTGTGTCCTCATGGGTATGGGTGTGTGCCAGTGTATGTGTGATTGGTGTGTTAGGTATGCTTAACTTTCACCCCTTAGGCCCATCTGTAGGGAATTCCCAAAAGATTTTTGATTCTCCCTAGAGCTAAAGCTTCAGAGCAAGAGGTAGGATCTATCTCCCAAATCTAGTTCTGCTAATAGGTGAAACTCTCTGTGTAAACATCTAGTTAAACTGAGAGTTTTCCAGAATCTCTTCCCCTGAATAGTTTTGGGCCAATTTTGTCCAAAAGGGAAAATTGGAAGGGATTCTAAAGCAGATGTGAAACACCACCACGAGCTCAAGCCTCTGCCTGGGTACGGGGCAGCGGTGCGTAGTGCCTGGTGTCATTTCACTTTACGTTGCATCCAGCTATTTATTGGTAGACAAGTGTGGCCCAAGCATTACCACCAGAGCCCTGTGTGGAGGAGGGCAGCAGCTAGCAGAGGCACCAACTTCTCATATACCTTCTTGAGCTCCCTTTCTGTCCCCTTTGTTGACTGGACATGTTGGGTTCTGTCTCCCTCTAAACTCCCACCTGTTGCTCTCTTCATGGTCTCAGTCCATGGAGAGTGAAACCCAGCCAAACCCTCTCTCCAAGCTCCTTGTACATTGGATGCATTGTAAATCCAATTTCAAGTATCTTCTTCCCATTATGCTCACGGCTGCTCTGGTCCCCTGGCTTTCTGGGCTGACAAAGTGGTAGCCCAGGCTGGTCTTGCAGCTCTGCATCAGAGGATCAGGCCTCCTTCCATCCCCTGGTTTGGGTTCATTAGCAGTTTCTGGCCCAGACCTTCTATCCTGTGGCAAACTCTTCTGGCTTGGTAATCTAATTTCCTTCAAGACTCTGATGCAGAGGGTCTCAGGAAGGGATACAGAATTCTCTCACCACCAAGGGGTTCTGACACAATACACTGGTGTGCTCTAGATTGGCTCTGAGCCTTGTGTTCCTAGTCACCACTGCTGACAATCTATGTCGTGCCCCCTTGTTCTGGTGTCTACACCCCTTGTTCTGGTGTCTACATCCCCTTGTTCTGCTGTCTACACCCCCTTGTTGTGGTGTCTACACCCCTTTGTTGTGGTGTCTACACCCCCTTGTTCTGCTGTCTACACCCCCTTGTTGTGGTGTCTACACCTCTTTGTTGTGGTGTCTACACCCCTTTGTTGTGGTGTCTACACTGAGCAGGTTTTATTCCTTGTCAGTCCTCTTTTGTGATTCATTTTATTTTATTACTGCTGTTATTTGGGTGTTGAGATAGGAGCTAACTAAGTCACCTAAGCTGGTCTGGAGCTTCTGATTCTCTTGTTTTGTTTTTTTTTTTAAATTTAAATGCAGACAGTTCACTTCTATAACCTCAGAGCATTGTTGATAAATTTAAGCTACTAAGTAAGTGAGAAAAGAAAAGACATAACAAAGAAGGAATGAAAGGCAGTTGTGGGGTCAGTGCCGCCTTTGGGTGGACCCCTGAGAAGGAGGGAGGAGGGAAAGAAGGGATACCCTTAGAACTAGAACTCTTGCCCGAGACCAGCATCAGCTGCAGAAGGGCCTCGCTGCCATCTTCATTTTCAGTCCAGGAAGCATGCCCTCATGTGTAGGAAGAAAGAATTCTCAGCTACTTTAGTTTTTTACCAGTCCCAAGAGCTGGAGCCTACAGAGTTGCCAACTGGGGACTAGAACAGCCCACTTGGGGGCAGCCTGGTCCAGGGCAGTCAGGCTTTGGGCGTACAGATGCAGGGCCAACTTCTATTTGTCACTCAGACAAGTCATAGGGTTGATATTATTGTACAACCTATTTGACAAGGATGCTGGAAGGCTTTGAAGGGCCTGACAGAGCCCAAGCACTATGCCTGGCATACATCAAGTTGCCAGTAATGGCAAGTCTCCTCTATATCTAACACATCTTTCCCTAAGCCCCATAGTTCTGATTAAGACACTCCTTGACCAAGCTGCTTGCACATACATTTTAAGCCTATTGCATTTGTAGCCTGGGAGCTCAGCTAGGTTGCTCCTTCCCACTTGGGAGCCTTTGGGTATTCTTCCCTTCTTTCATACTGAGCAGGTAGACAGCAAATTGATGCTAAAGGATGTCCCTAAGCAGGAGAGATTCATGGTCAGAGGGATCAGGGGAACTTGTTTTGCTGTGTACAAGTTATTCACATTGATAAATCTTCCTGGGAATGACTTAGAAGGAATGTCTGAATTGCAGGCATTTTTCTGAAAACTTTCGGCTTGTGGAGAATCTCAGTGACAGAGCATTTGCCTAGTATGTGCAAAGGTCCTGGGTTTGATCCCCATCCCTCAAAACAAAACAAATTGCATAAACATTAGTGCAAGGCCTTAAGATTGAGGTCTTGTTCTCCTGGTTTTCTCTCTCTCTCTCTCTCTCTCTCTCTCTCTCTCTCTCTCTCTCCTGCTCATGGTTGAATAAGGTTGGCACATAACTGAGAGACACAAGAGGCCCAGCCTACCCAAATTTCTGAGTGTTTTTAAAATATGGGCATCTGAGGGATGGTCTGAGCCATGGTCACAAGAATCATAAACTCCTTCAAGCTCCATAAGGCAGTGAGTGTGTGACAAAGCCCAGGTGGCCTCTGGGAGTGGAAAGCTAGCAGAAGCAGCAACTGCGGCCAGTGGTGGCTATCCTCGGGGCTTCTTTGCCTTTTCCTTTTTCTCCATTTTTGGTCCCTGTGATATTCTCCAGCTCCACTCTCAGAATCACTGTCTCTCTACTGTCATTTGAGTGTGCAGCTCCAAACAATTAGCTTCCTGCTCCCCCAGGCACTGGGGACTGATCCCAAGCCTCCATAGTCCTTAGCGCAGTCTTCTCATAAAAAGAGATTCTAAATCACTTACTCATGGTAGTACAGAATACTCATCTTGCATCCTCAGCAATTTCCTCCAGAAGCTGAGTTGTGTCTCAAGACAACAACCAATGACTGGCAGTGACTGTGCCACTGCTGGAGGGCTAGGAATTCGACACAGAGCACAGGTACTGTCCAGGGGAGTTGCTGTCCGGATTTGTTCTTGGATGTGTGAATTGGGCAGTGAGGCTTTGAAAATCTTGGACTTCTGTTCATACTGAAGCATCCTTGGACATGCCAGGTTGTATAACAATATTATATACTAACTACATAGCTAACAGATTGGCTTGTTATAGACTTGAGTCCCAGCCAGACCTGCACCAAAGTCCCTTAGTTCACAGATGGCAGCCGTTACCACAGGATCAGGTTTTCTGTGGCTATGAATATAAATAATCCTTGTAAGCCAAGAGCTCTGCCCCCTTCACAACAATAAGGTAGGTCTTTTTTAATGTATACCCTTTTGTTGCTTTGAATATATCTGGGGTGTTTACCTGTAACCAAAATTGAATTCTAGTTGTACAAACCTGATGAGTTGGAATGGAGCCAGCACTAAATAGCTTTGGAGAACTGTAGACCCAAATATGACTGTGTGAGTTGGGGCTCAGCTCTGTTATCTTTTCCTGGCTACTCTTATGCTCTTCAGTAATGCTGACTAAACCAGCTGTACTCTGATGGGATTCCTATTGACTCCTACAGGCTCTGAGGCTGGTTGGCCTGGATCTTCCAGACAGTGATGGCTCCATGTGAGTGAGAGATATGAATGTCTCCCCTGCATCCATGGCAGTGATGCCACCTGCTTATGCTCAGCTGCTATCATAGATGTCTTGAAAGTAGGATGAATTTCCAGTTCAGGCACAAATTCATTTTGGTTACGTATACATAGCCAGATTTGTCAGAAACAGCCAGAGAGAGACTTTAAAGGACCTGATTCATTGCCATGAAGCAGAAAAGAGATCTTGGTTCTGCTTGCTATTGCTCTGGAGTGAACCACCAGAAACTTAGTGGTGTAGCATAATTGCTTCATTATGCTCATGAATTCATGGATCAGGAATCAGACAGGGCCCAGGGCAGGTTCCTTGCTCTTCCTGGTGATGGAGTGTCAGCTGGGAAGACAGGAGTAACAGGGGACAGAAGATCCCTTCCCAGATGGCTTGCTTCCTCATGTACTGTCTGCTATCTGGGCCAGGATGGCTAAAGAGAGGCTCACCTAATAGCAGAGCACTGATGTAGTGTTATGATTTGAATCTTCAGTGCCCCATATAGGCTCATGTTTTAAATTCTTGTTACTATTTGGAGGGGAAGGATGCCCCCCCCCAAAATAATGGGGACTAACTGGTAAAAGTAGGTCACTAGGAGCAGGCATTTGAAGGTTAACAGCCTGGCTTCTGGTCTGCCACAATGTGAGTAGCCAGTGCCACATGATCTCATCCTTCTCCATGTATTCCTTACCATGATAGATCGAGACACTCTGAAATCATGAGCCCTAATACTTTCCTTTCTTACATGTGGCCTCTACATGTACCTTGGACTTCTCAGAGCATGTCAGCCTGAGGGGAGTGAGAATGTCTAGAGAGGGACACTATAAGAACAAACATTAAAGGAGAACTTCAAAAACTTTTCTCACATAGCCACAAGAATCCTCAGTAGCAAGGGAAGGGACCTAGACCCAACTTGACTAAGATACCCAAGTCACTTACATTAGGAAAGCATTGGTGTGACAAATATTGTCATAGCCATCTTTGGAAATTATAATCTCTTTGTATTCTGGAGATAACGATTCCAACTGACCCATAGACTGTAGGGTTTAATTCATCATAGGAAGGCACACGAAGTAGTAGTTGTCCCTTACTTTTGGAGAGACAGCACACAGACACACAGCACACAGGTGTGCTGTCTCCTCTAGCATAAACTATCGCCAAACTGCTTTCCTGTCTTTCATTCCAATCTCTCCCCACATAAAAGGTTTTTACAAATCCACTGTGTCACTTTCCTGTGTAAGGAGACAGACAAGGGCTAAGCACTTTAAAGACTAGTGTGATTGCTAATGTTGATTAACAGCCTAAGAGTTGGATATGCCACTGGGTTTCTGTAGATGAGATTAGCCTGTGGATATGCCTCATAGGGATTATCTTGATTAGGTTAATGGAGGTGGGAAAATGCTCCCTAAAAGTGGATGACACCATGGGTTGGGTTCTGACCTGCATGAAAAAGAGAAAACCAGTTGAGCACTGGCAGTCATGGTTTTCTGCTTGTCCTGACTGGATAATACATGACCAGCTCCTGCCAGCAACACTTCTTTCTATGATAGACTGCACCACAGAACTATAAGCAAATAAACTCTTGCTTCCTTAAGTCACTTTTGTCAGTGTTTCTGTCACATCAAGATAAGTAACTAAGATAGGTAGGATTCTGAGGAAGAAAAAGCATGAATTGTTTCAAAGTTCCAACGATTACCCACCCATTTTACTTGGAGTCAGGTCAAGCCCCCTTGTTTCTCTGTGTCCTTAGTTCAGTCTACAGTTGTGCACTTGGGAGTTTGGTGAGTGAGGCTCATTGAGATATGGGGGCTTAACTTTGATGTGATGTTCCAGAGCTATGTCTTCTTCAACAGTAGTATCTGTCAGAGCTGGGATGCAGTGTGGGGATCTGAGGACGAACTGCTGTCTAGTGAGATGGTTCTAGGGCATTATCAGCTGATGAGGAAGCCTGGAATTGGTTGGATGCTTCAGCTTCTGGGAAGAGACAAGGAGGCATTGCATGCAAAGCCAAAGTGAATACTTGACTTAGAGAAATGTCATTTTCTTCTTTTTTAAATTTTTATTTATTTATTTTTTTAATTTTTATTTTATTTTTATTTTATTTTATTTATTTA
>NW_008352325.1:479929-486088 GCF_000622305.1 Nannospalax galili | reverse complement strand
GGTATGAAGAGCTGGTTTGTCTAAGCTTCTGGTTCTTTCTTTTGATTTTATGTTGTCGTGGTCGGATTGATTTTGTTTTCAGGAGTTCCGCGTTGGCCCAAATCCAATGTGGGTCAGAAGTTTTCAGACTTTCTCCTTAGGTCTGGAATCTTCTTAGAATGATTTTGGCCTCAGGAACTTGGGTGTTGGACTGACCTGAGACCCTGGCAGTGGACGCGCCTCGCAGGGATGCAAAGGGAGATCAGGGAAGTAGACGGAGTTGAGGGCGGGGCCAAGTCCAGAAGCGGTGCTCCTGGGGCCCCAGAAAGGCACTATGTTGGTCTGGGTGAGAAGGGTCAGGAAGCAGTATTGGTTCCCCTGGTGTCTGGGGCCCCAAGACTAGGGATGGCGCAGGTCCCAAACTAGGAGTAGCGAACAGCGAGGGAGATGGAAGGGTGAATGTGGCTTGGGGAGTCGAGGCGCAGAGAGCTGCGCTATAGACTTACCCCAAGAGGCCTGAGGATTGGAGTGCCTTATTTATATTTTTTATGTGTGTGAGTGTTATGCCTGCATGTGTATAAGTGCACTCATGTCGTGTAGTACCCGCAGAGGACAGAACAGGGTGTCAGATCCCCTGGAACTGGAGTTATGAATGCTATGCCATGTGGGTGCTGGGATTCAACAGAGAGCTGCGCTATAGACTTACCCCAAGAGGCCTGAGGATTGGAGTGCCTTATTTATATTTTTTATGTGTGTGAGTGTTATGCCTGCATGTGTATAAGTGCACTCATGTCGTGTAGTACCCGCAGAGGACAGAACAGGGTGTCAGATCCCCTGGAACTGGAGTTATGAATGCTATGCCATGTGGGTGCTGGGATTCAAACCCAGGTTTTCTGCAAGAACAGCCAGTGCTCTTAACCTCTGAGCCATCTTTCCAGTCTGAGAAATGTCATTTTCTTGAATGGCATAGCATCTACTGTTTGTGCTAACCATCTGTCTAGATCCACTCAACTCTTCTCTTCCCCTGTGTGCTCCAGGAGGCTGAACAGTGTGGATCACCCCAGTAGTCTGCCTTTCCTTTTGGACCACAAACTGATTGACATCCACTGGAGACCAAGGGGAAAAAGACAGATGCTTACTTCCTAGCAGCCCCCTTGATAGCATCCTCAGTTTTCCCAGTTTGTATATGGATTGGTAAAAGAAAATGGATAGTGTTTCCATTGAAACACTACCCAAACTGACCTCACGTGGGGATGAAGGGAAACCTAAGTGGCCTTCACTTTGGGGAGAATCGTGCTGCATGTGATAGGGAAAAAGGTGAAGATGTGTAAGATCCCTGGGTCTTAGAAATGGGTTAGTTAGCTGGGCTGAGCCTGAGAGGAGATGAAACTGGATAACCAGGAACAAGAAGAGCTTGTCAAGTGGATAATGAGGCACTTAAGGCTCTGGGAATATAAATATGTTCTTAGGCCTCATGGTGCTCAATAAGCTCCACAACATGGTTCATACTATGGATGTGATCCCGCTTCCTTGGCCATCTTTGGGTCTCCACAGCTTCTTATGAGTGGGCTGTCAGGTTAGCAGGGCTAGTAGTTCTGCATGAGCTCAAAAGCATGACCTCTCCCTCCTAAAATTTCAGTTAGTTATGGATATAGCTGAAAGTCCAACTGGTCAGAAATGAGGCCAATTCTGAGTCCTCAGGTAGCTCTGTCAGGAGATGAACTCACCTCCTGGTAAAGATCTGGTGAGGCTGGACACCTCACCTGGCAGGAGCATCAGTTTGTGTCCACTAGAAACCATATCTGGTGCCACAAATCTATGAGTTTATCTTCCTGGCTTCTGTGGTCTTTACTAGCATCACTGACCAAAGGCTGTCTAGTCATTTAGCATATGGTTGAAAGCCCAACCTCTGGCGCCTGTGAATGTGACCTTATTTTCAAATGCAGACATACTGATTAGGCCTGAATCTACCCCATATGAAGGGAGGATATACAGACATGTACAGCAGAGAGATCTGTGGTGCCAAGGGCAGATTAGAGTGTTGTAGCTACATGTCGTTAAAGACTAAGCATTGCCAGAAACACCAGAAGCTAGGAGAAAGAACAGATTTGTCCCAGAACCTCTGGGAGGAGCCTCTGAGGAGATGGGGCTTTCATATTTTTAGCTCTATAACTATGAATAAATAAAAACTGTTTGTTTGGTTGAAGCTACCTAGCTTGTGGTTCTTTGTTATAACAGCCTCAGAAAACTAATGTACCAAGGGCTATAGACCAAATATGCTCTTCCCCTTACTAAATCCATGTAGTGAGACCTTAACAAGATGGAGCCTATCAAGGGTTACTAAGGAATGTCAGTGGAGCCCCCATGGCTGAGAATAATGCCTTTATTAAGAAAAGAAAAGCCCAAGAGAGCTCTTCTGCTTTCCACCAAATAGGGACATAGTTGGAAGTTGGTAGTGCATGAGACAAACAAAACAGCCTCCCAAAGCACCTCACATGACACCAAATGTCCACAGTCCTTGATCTTAAACTTTCTAGCCTACAGGAGAAAGAAATAAATTTCAGTTGTTTATATGCCACCCAGTTTAGGTATGTTCTTAGAGCAGCCTGAGCAAATGAAAATACCATAGAACTCCCTTAATGACAAACGCCATGGGCATGTGGTAACCAGGTCCTCTGATCTCAACATGTGCCCCCAGTGCAGCAGCAACTGACCTAATAGGACAGAGGAACTTCCCATAAGAGTTCCACGAAGGGATGAAATTCGGGGTAGATGAGGTGCTTTTCTGTAAGATTGAACACTGGGCAGTATATGCTGCTCTATCATCAATAGCTAGACTAGTGCACCTAAGAAGGAAGGGGTGGGGGCAGCCTTGGTGTTCTTACTATCCCTTCCAGGAAGCCCTCTGAAAGTTATGCTTCCTGTGTCTGTATACTTAGACTCTTTAGGGTTAGTCAGATTGGCCCCATGTAAGAAATGTTTCCACAGAGTCAGGACACAGGGAAATTTCCATGGAATTGCAAAGGGTATTATTAGCCACTATAGATTCCAGTGTATGAGAACAGAAAGCAAGGATGTACTGTCCTTGTGGGTTTCTGTTAGGAACTGGGGTTGCTGCCCACAATGGAGACTGGGATGCACACATCTGAAATATTAACTGTGGTTATGAGAGTTTTGCTTAATGAGGATGGTAAATTCTTCACCTGTCTTCTCCCCAGATGAACTCCCTAAGACCAAATGGTTCAGAGAGCCCCTCTGAAGATGGCCTGAGACTCAGGAAGTAGGGATACCACAGAATAGCGGATTTGAGAATGCATCTCCTGTTGGTCCTCCCTCAGTCCTGCCTCACTTGCGTTTTCTCTCATTCTTGGCTCCCTAGGCTTTCCTTTGCTGATCAGGTATTACGTTATAAACATGTACCTCAGCCTGTTTCTCAGGGACTCAGGTCATGCCAGCATAACGTGTTGAAAGTAATATGGAAACGCAGGGCAAGTAAGTCTGGTGACTTAAATCCTCTGTATGATGAGGAAGCCAGAAATTCGTATTACCTTGATGCTGATGTCATATTTTAGCAGTGACATTCTGCAGGGACAACACATTATTGGTTTGTTTACATGTCTTCTCTTCATTTCCTGTCCTACCAAGCTTCTAAGACAGTTTCCAGCATAGATATTAAGATCAAGTTCCCATGGATCTTAAAGTTGATATAATCCTCCTTTAACATGTAAGCCAGAGAGACGTGGGGAATTGCTCTGTGGTGTGGACACTGTGGAGGGAAAAGCTACAGTGGTTCCTTAAAATGCCACCAGGACCATATAGCTGGGGTCTCCCCAAGCAGCCCTGGGGTCCACAGGGAAGTTATAAGGCAAAACTCAAGAACAAATTGTGTGTCCTTAAAGCACCATTCAACCAGGATTGCCTTATGACAACGCTCATGACTTTGTTTGTGAAAAGAATGTGGCTTTGTTTTTTGGGTAGGGTTAGAACAGAGTCAGACTATGTAGCCCTGGCTAGCCTGGAACTCACTATGCAGATGAGACTGGCCTCGAACTCACAGAGATCCGCCTGCCTTTGCCTCCCAAGTGCTGAGATTAAAGGTGTGAGCCACAACATGCCCAAAATGTGGCTTTTCTAGTAACCTTCTGAGTTAGAATACATCATCTGACCTTTGTTAGCTGTGTGGCCTTGGGCAAGTTTCTTAACTACTTTTATTTAGGCAAGCTTCATGGAGCTGATTTAAACTTAATGAGATGATATTTGTAAAGCACCTGGCACATATAAATAACTTAATAAATATTAATATCTTTCCTCAAATAGTGGTGGGGATGAGATGTCAAGGACTACTTGTTGATTATATCTAGAGTGTCCAGATGAATCCTCATGCATTAGTGTAAGATGATGTCTGTCTCCCAGAATATGACCAAGACTGTCACATTCTACAGAGTCTATCACCTGGTGTGCTAAGTGGATTCTCACTATTGTTGATGAGTGATGGGTTTTCTTACAATCCTGCATGAAAGTGGCTCCACATGAGTTGGAGATCTCCATGACTTGTGGGTTTCTTGTGATACTGGTAGCTCTATCAGCAGAGGTTTGGTGGTTTTCCAATGCCAAGGATATCTGCCTTTCATATTAAGTGTGTCTTTTTTTTGATGCTCTGATGTATGGATCTTGTGGATCCTGGAGAGACACTCCTCTCCCCCCAACCCAGGGCTACTCAATTCCTTGATATCCAACAACTTACCTGAGCACACTCGCCATATGCAAACCTACAAGTCCAGAAGAGTTATCTCCAACCACCTTCATCAACACACTCTGGTCCAATATGCATCTTTCCTAATAGCTCAGATACCAGACAGCTTGTGGCAGCACCTGTGTCCCAGAGCCTGCTGAAAACCTTCAAACTAGTCCTCCCCAAGGCTCTTGCATACACTCAATGGTTCCTTTCTATGCAAATTATATGAGGGCTCTTGCCTACTGTGTTACCTCTGTCTCAGCTCCTGATCTTCCCTGGTATTTCCTGTGTGTCTGCACCATATGCCATGTCTCCTGCTTCTAGGGAGCTTTAAGCAACACACTTCTATCCTCATGATAGCTATTTCCATGTCCTACTATGTATGATTAAAATAAATCTTGGCTGCCATGGAAACACCTTTGTAAGCTTCTCTGCCCTTTAAAGACAGAAGGGTACAGATGTATTTAATGTGAAATTAACAAAACCAGACTTCATGGAACGACCTTACATTTTAATTATGTTCTGCTTGTGAGTGCTATTGAGATTCTGGTCTGGGGTTCTATATCTTCTGTTGTCATCCATTATCACTTCTACACTGACCTAAGATGCTGGCTTCTTATACTGCCTGTGAGCTTTTTTAGGGCAGTTTATGGTTTTATTCAACTTCTGTTTTCCTAATCCTACAGAATATAACCCTCAATAGATCTAAAGTGTATTTAAGAAAGAATGGTTAGGGACTAGGGAGGTGATTCCGTGGGTAAAGTGCTTTTTGTGCAAGCACGGGGACTTGAGCTTGGCTCCTGAGCACCCACATAAAAAGATCTGGGCATGGACACTTAACCACTGTAAGTCCATTGTGGGGGTGGGGTAGGGGGAGAGGGAGTAGAATCTTTGGAGCACATTGGCCAGCCAGTCTAGCTGAAACAGCAAGGTCCAGTGAAAAGACCCTGTCTCAAAAAAATAAGCTTAGTTATATTGACTTTTTAATTTTTCATTTGCCCATGCTTCACCTCTTTTGCTTGTCTGATTGCTCCAGCTAAAACCTCATAACTATACTGAACAGGAGTGGAGATAGTGGACATCCTTGTCTTGTTCCTGATTTTAGTGAAATACTTTTGAGTTTTTCTCCATTTAGCATGATGTTGGCTGTGGGCTTTTTGTATATTGTCTTTTTTATGTTGACATGTTTCCTCTATCCCTAGATTCTCCATGACTTTTATCATGAAGGACATTGGACTTTGTCAAAAGCCTTTTATGCATCTAATGAGATAATCATATGGTTCCTATCATTGACTCTATATGGTGGATTGCAGTTATTGATTTACATATGTTGAACCATCCCTACATCTCTGGGATGAAGACAAATTGATCATGATTTTTGATGTGCTACTGAATTCAGCTTGCAAGTATTTTATTAATAACTTTTGCTTTTATGTTCATCAGAG
>NW_008352325.1:473923-479914 GCF_000622305.1 Nannospalax galili | reverse complement strand
GATAGATAGATAGATAGATAGATAGATAGATAGATAGATAGATGTTGTTAGATCATTGTCTGGTTTTGTTATCAGGGTAATACTGGCTTCATAAAAAGAAGTTAGAAGTATTTCTTTTCTATTTTATGGAATAGTTCTTCTTTGAATAGCTCTTCTTTGAAATTTTGGTAAAATTTTGTGCTAAATCAATCTGACCCTGGGCGTCTATTAGTTAGTAGATTTTTATTTTGATTTATTTATTTATTATTGTTTTTTTTTTGGTCTTTTTGAGACAGGGTCTCCTTGTAGCCCCAGCTGTCCTGGAACTCACTATGTAGACCAGGCTGGCCTCAAACTCACAAAGATCCACCTGCCTGTGCCTCCCAAGTGCTGGGATTAAAGGTGTGTGCCACCACACCTGGTTCTGATTTATTTATTTTTAATTAAAGTTTTGTGATTTTCATGCAATATAATTTGATGATGTTTAGATCCCTGGCCCTACCTATTAAATATATAATATATATAGTTTATATGCACTTTATAATTTAATTATAATAATATAATGGACTCTCTCTCTCTCTATATATATATAATAAAGCCTATAGAATCTAATTTGTGTCCCAAAATCTTCTTCAGTGTGGATCCATGCCCTGGAATCTGGTTAATGTACCAAGAGTCCCATCCTTGAAAGAGATAATTTCTCCCCATCCCAGCAGCCACAGGTTCCCAAAATTTCCTTAGGGTGTGTTGGGGTTTCTTACAAACGTCCCCATGTCTATGCTGGGAATTTTGTCTGGTTTGAACTTGTGAGTTCATATAAGTAACAGACCAGCTATCTGGAAAACTGCTTCCTTGTGGTCATCCACTTCCTCTGGCTCTTACCAGCTTTCTGCCCCCTTCTGCAATGACCCCTGAGCCTTGGGAGGCAGAAGTTTGATATAGTGTCCTGTTCAGGGATAAGCACTCTTCAACCTCTTGTTCTCTGTACATTGGCCAGTTGTGGGTTCTGTGTTAATCACCATCTGCTGTATAAGGAAACATCTCTGGTGAAAGTTGAGAGATGCATTAATCTATGAGTATAACAATAAGCCATTAAGAATTAGTTTAATATGGTATAACTATTTTAGTAGAAAACTAGTATTACGTTCTCTCCTATGTCCTGTGACCTGTCTAGCCTCAGGTTCCTGACCTTGATATCAATGTTAAGTATGGGATCCATCTTATTAAGTGGACCTTAAATCCAATTAGAGAATTGTTGGTTACTCACATATATTCATGCCACTATTACATTGGCAGCATATCTTGCCAGACCAGTTGTTGTTATAGTTCATGGGATTCACAGCTGGGTAAGGTTGATCATTATTTTTCTCTTCCAATAGCATCCATACTACCATCCTACATTATGAATACTAGTCAGTAGAAATGAAGCATCAGCTTGATTTTTACTTATATGTTCTACAGCTCATATATGTAGTGTCTTCAGCAATAGGGTCTTACGATCAAGGTATGGTGGGCAACCAAAAGCAAGGATAATGACCAGTATTGAGGGTTCATGGGACCCCTGGTCATCAGCTTCTAGAGAGGGAGTCTATTCCTGCTGTTGAGGGTTTTTTTTGTAAGCCTGTTGTTTAGAAGGGGAAATGTCCCCCTGTTATAGGGTAACTCCTTTTAATCTATTTTTATAATGGATCTGTATATACTTTAAGAAGCTTCTATAGTGGTAGGTTTCCTTTTGTTTTTTTTTTCTAAAGGCCTTTTAGTGTTACTTATCCCTAATTGGGAGACTTTTTTGTACCTTTTAAATTGAATTTTTGAGTATTTCATAGAGAAAAATCTTAATCTTAATAATCTTTAGACCCCCTTCGCCATTGGTGCCCTCTCATACCCCACCACTGGAATTCATACATTCTGTCATTTTTGTCAAGGCCTATCATGTCAAGTTAATGTCCCCAGGTGTCCTTCAGTGCAAATTTATCCACTGGGGTCTAGTCAGCCCATCGAGAGTTTCTCCCTTTAAGAAGATCAGCTCTTCCTCACCCAACAGTAATCAGCTGCCAATAATTCTTTGACTCAGATTGGGGCCTAATGTCCATTTCCACAGTTCTGTGCTTGGGTTTTGAATGCTCAAGTTTGCATAGGTCTTGCATTGCTCTATGTTCATATGAGCAAGGTCCCAGGAACCTGTAGGACTCTATTTCCATATGGTCTCACTTTCTGTCCCTCTTCCACAGTGGTCCTTGAGCCCTGGGTGGGTAGAGTTTAATATAGGGATCCTGTCCAAGGACCCACAATCTGTAGACTGAGAGACTTTTAAACAATATGTTTTTATTCATTCTTTGAGAATTTCATACAACAAAATTTGATCCTATTCACCCCGACTCATCATCCTGACTTCTCCCAGATCCACCCCTTTCTACCATCTCCCAACTTAATGTCTTCTTGTTTTTATATATTTTTTATTGAATTTTTGTGCATTTCATACAAAACATCTTAATTATCTTTATACCCCTTCCCCCCTCCATACCACCCCCATAGCTTGCCCACCAGATTTCATACATTCTGTCATAGATGTTAAGGCCTATTGAATCAAGTTCGTGTACCTAGATGTCCTTTGGTGTGAGTTCATCCACTGAGGTCTAGTCAGCCTATCTAGAGTCACTTCCTAAAGAAGATCAACTCTTCCTCACCCAACCATAATCAGTTGCCAACAGTTCTTTGGCAAATTTGGAGCCTGATGCCCATTTCCCCAGTTCTATGCTGGGGTTTTGTCTGATTGAGTTTTCAAGGGAAGGATATACAAGGAACCATGGTGGTAAAGGGAAAGAAGGAGGTCAAGAGAGGGGGGATCAAAGGAGACAGGTATTATCAAGGGGAAAATGGAGATATTTTAACTGGGGAGTGAGGAGGGAGATTAGATAGGAAGAGAGAGAGAGAGAGAGAGAGAGAGAGAGAGAGAGAGAGAGAGATAAATAATATAAATAATGCTTGGGTGATATGAAAAACCAAAGGGAAATGTATTATTTCAAAAACCAACTGAAAAATACACATACAATATCTGAACTTGAGTGCATGTGTGTACCTGAAGACTATGTAACAAGAAACACCGTGCCAGACAGGAGAAACCTCTCTTTGAGTTGTTGATTAGGGTAGTCCAAGAGACTCCCCAGATTACACAGGCTATTGTCACAGCCCTTGATTATGTCCAAGAGCTTGAAGGTAAGACCCTATTGCTGAAGACGGGACATGCTTTAGACACAGGACTTTTAGACACAGGACTTTGAGCAATGGAGCTGGAACTGACCTGAAAGACTCCTCCATGAAGACTATCTCTCATAGTTCTGGAGGACACTATACAAGCTGTTAATGGATAAAATAAATCAATAGTCCAACCCTAGCTTTAAAGCCTAATAACTACAGCAATGTCTAGTACAACAAAGTATCCCTATTGGTACAATAATAACACTTTTACATTTGGGTGTTCAACAGCTATCTAATTGGACTTAAGTACGTCTCAATGGGAGGGAACTCATGTGTGACACTATAAACAGCCAAATACACATGGTGAAGAGGTCATAGATCCCAGAGAAAACCCTACCTCTATCATATTCCTAGACAAATATAATTTCTTACTGTATGCTAAATATGGATCCTTATATTTACAAACAAGTATACCATTCACCACTCATCACAAAATCTTCTTTTACAACAGAAGGAGACTATTACAGAGTTCCAGAATTGGTCATACACAGAGAATAAGTGACTGTAAGATGCCCAGCTCTAAGTGACACATCTACAATGGAACCTCTACACCTAAGACTTGTGGAATATTGTAGAATGGGGGTAGAGAGAATACTCATGCATCTTTCAACTCTCCCTAACAAAAATTCCTCATGCAACAGAGTACAGTGTACATAGAAGGCCACAACTGGTCAAAGTGTAGAGAACAAGAGACTGCAGAGAGCCTGTCCCTAGATAGAACTTCATAATTGTTTTAAAAATAACCCGTCAAATCCAATTTGTGCTGCCATATACTTATTTGTGTGAGACATGGTTGACATACCCAGGACCACATCCTTAAAGAAAACTGACTCTCCCTTCCTCAGAAGCCATCAACTGTCAGTAGTCCTCAGTTAGAGGTGGAGGCTTAAGATCCCCTTCCCTCTCCATACTAGAATATTGACCGGCTTGTGGTTGATCACATGCAAGAAACCACAACTCTTGTGAGCACATGAGTTCAGTGGTCATGTTATGTCTAGAAGGGACTATTTCACTCCAGTCTTCCCAGACTTCCGGCTCTTACAATATTTCCATCCCCTCTTCTGCTATGGTCCCTGAGTCTTGGAGAGGGGTAGATATAGATGTCCCATTTGTGGCTGATACTCTCTGCACTTTGACCAGGTGTGACTTTCTGCATTAACTACCATCCAGTGTACAAAACTTCTATGGATGTCTGAGAGCTGCACTAATTTATAGGTAGAGAGAGAGAAATTTAAAGGGCAGTTTGATGCTGTGCTAGATAACTTCAGGTGTCAACTTGTCACACTGGAGAAGAGAAAAACCTCAGTTGGGGAATTTCCTCTATTGGATTGGCCTGTGGGCATGTCTGAGGCATTTTCTTGATTGTTGAGTAATGTGGGAGTGCTTAGCCCAATGTGGGCAGTGTGACCCTTGGGCAGGTGGCTCTGAGTTATATGAGAAAGTATGCTGATCAAGAGAGGTGGGACCATAGGAGAAGGGTATTATTAAGGGAGAAATGGGGAAAATGGGGGCACCTTAAATGGGGAAACCGTGGTGGAAGGGTTGGACAATGTGAAAGACAAATAAAGCCTAGCTAGTTTAAAAAAAACCAGAGGGAACCATATTACTCCAACAACCTACTGACAAATTATACACACAACTAGATCAAAGAATATAATATATGTCTAGGCAAAGTTTATCTGAGAGCATTTGGTCTTTGCCCAAGCTTTATCTACATGGCACATGGTAATTAAAAGTACCAGATTGGCCGGGCGTGGTGGCACATGCCTTTAATACTAGCACTCGGGAGACAGAGGCAGGCAGATCTCTGTGAGTTCAAGGCCAGCCTGGTCTACATAGTGAGTTTCAGGACAGCTGGGGCTGCAGGGAGACCCTGTCTCAAGAAGACCAAACAAAGAAAAAGAAAAAAAAAGTACTGGACTGGTGGAATCAACCTTCTTGGATGTTTAACACCCATACTATGAAGCCTATACTAATTTGGACAGAGGGACAAGAAGGACACTTTTTGCTCCTTTCCCTCCTAGGTTGACTAAGTTCCAGGGGACTATGAGCATTTCTCAAAATGTCCCATAACTGTGGTGAGTCACCTGTCCTCTTGATCAAGGAGGCCATGAAGATCCCACCAGATGGACTTGAATCAATGTCCAGCCTAGAAAGAGGAGGGTCAACACAGAGCAAAAATTTCCTCCATGCTTCCAAGTGAAGCCAGCCAAGGTCAAGCAGGACCTTTGACTTATCTTCACATAGACAGAAATGGTAAAAGAACGGAGCCAGGGGCTCCTCCCAAGCACTTGTGACCCCTGAGGAACAGATCCTCAAACGACCTTAAGACTAAAAATAAATTGGTTTATCTGGACCCATTGTCAGGTCTTAAACACCCAAAAGCAAAGTATAACCAAAGATTAATGGGATCAATATAATTTTTTAAGAGTCCATATGTATAGCTAAAGGCTACATAACAAGAAACAATGCCATATAGGAAATACCTTCCTTTGAGTTATTGGCCAGGGTGGCCCAAGAGACTCCCAGACAGTAATCCAGCATAGAACTGGGAAAATGAACAGCAGACCCCAATCTTATCTAAAGGCATATTGACAACTGATTGCTGCTAGATGAGGAACAGCTGATCTTCCTAAAACAATGATCTCTAGATAGGCTGACTAGATTCAGCAGACAGACAAGCACTGGGGAATCACTGTGGTGCCGATAACACAGTGGACAGTAACAGGGATGACAGAGTATAAGGGCTCTGGT
>NW_008352325.1:473189-473689 GCF_000622305.1 Nannospalax galili | reverse complement strand
ACCTGATGACTTTATATCCATACTCAGGTGCCAAGGATCTGAGCATAACTGACTGTGACTAATAATAATCAGAAACATAGAGATTAAAGACACATGTGGAAACATCTAAGTGTCAGTAGCATTAAAAATGTAGGAAACAGCATATTTTAAAATGAAATGGAGATCTTCTTTAAAGGTTAAAAACTCATTCTGTGAACCTAGAAACTTGCAGCCACTTGTGAAAGAAATGTACTCTTGCTCTGGAGTGTGTTACTGAATATGTTAAAGCTGCAGTGAAATACTTCTTCTAATCATGTAGTTAGTAAAATTTTTTTAAAATGATTAAAAATAATAGGTCTTTAAAGCATAAAAATTTCCTCCTTAATAATTAGTAGATGTGACAAACATTACCATTGAGATCTACCTGATGACTTGATATCCATGCTCAGATGCCAAGGAGCTCAGAAAGTAACTGACTGTGACTAGTAATAATCAGATATATAGAGATTAGAAACGCATGT
>NW_008352325.1:453329-473088 GCF_000622305.1 Nannospalax galili | reverse complement strand
AAAACAGTATATTTTAAAATGAAATGGAGATCTTTTTTAAAGGTTAAAACCTCATTCAATTTTATGTCTTATAGGGTTTATACTGAGTTCAATATTGTATAAAATTCAAAATTCAACTGTGAACCTAAAAATTTATAGCCACTTTTGAAAGAGATGTATCCTTGCTCTGGAAATTGTTACTGAATATGTTAAAGCTGTAATGAAATTCTTCTAATCATGTGGTTATTAAATAAAAAATAAAAAAAAGTCAGAAAGATTAAAAAAAAAGCATGCTGAACACAAGCCAAAGGAGCAAGCTAGTGAGCAGGTAAGCAGCGCTCCACCATGATTTCTGCTTCAGCTCCTGCCTCCATGTTCATGCCCTGCTTGAGTTCCTGTCTTGGCTTCCCTCAACAATGGACTGTGATCAGCACATGGAAGCCATATAAACCCT
This sequence comes from Nannospalax galili, assembly GCF_000622305.1. Taxonomy (NCBI): domain Eukaryota; kingdom Metazoa; phylum Chordata; class Mammalia; order Rodentia; family Spalacidae; genus Nannospalax; species Nannospalax galili. The sequence continues at coordinate 472,655 of NW_008352325.1, read as the reverse complement.
TTCCTCCTCAACTTGGTTTTAGTTAGTGTTTTATCACAGCAACAAAAAGCTAAGTAACACAGATACTATGTCCATTTAGCAGAATAGTAGTAGGTTCACCCCTGGGGCCTGTGAACTCCATAACCATGGATTCTCGGCCAGATTTACAATCAGGCATATATTTCCTCTTGTGGAGTGGGCCTTAAATCCAACCAGAAAGTGATTGGTTACCTGCATCCTATTCATGCCACTATTGTAACTATTGGCATATCTTGCCACTCTGCTCATACTGTAGTGCACAGGGTTTACAGCTAGGTAATTAATGACTCCTTTCCTCCGCAGCCTGTATAGCACCTTCTGGTACAATAAAGCTAGCCATCCAGGGGGAAACTTCCTATTCAGTACCAACTTTGATTTCTATGTCCTATGAACAAAGTGTATAGTATCTTCAGCAATAAGATCTTACCATCAAGTTCTTTTGGGCAACCAAGAACAATGGCTATAGCCTTTAAAGTTTTGGAGGTCTCTGGGTCACCTCTGACCAGCCATTCAAGGAGAGCAATTCCACACCTGGCACTAGGCTTTTTATATATCAACCTATGGTTTCTGGGAGGATTATCATCCCCTGTGTAGGCTAATTCTAATTAAACTCTTTTACATGACTATATAGACATGTAGGAAGTTTATAAAATAGTAGATTTCCATATGGTTTTAAAAACTATCTTAGTTTAAAAACCCCTCCTCTGCCCTAAGCTATCTTTGTCTCTGCTTACCCTCCCCACCCTGTTTTTCCCACTTGGCCCTTTGTCATCTGAGTTCCACTATCCACCCTCAGTTTGGAGATTTTTAATCACTGCTTATATCTCATTGTGTTATGGGTCTGCATAAATTATCTTCATCTTCATCTAGGCTTAACTTTGCCAAGTCATATGCACCTAGAAATTTGTTTATTTCTTTTAGATTTTCCACTTTATGGGAATATATTTTTAAAATTTTTTTATTTATTACTTTTATTTTATGTGTATGTGTGTATTGCCTGAATGTAGGTAAATGCACCTGTGTCGTGCAATGCCTGCAGAGGACAGAAGAGGCTGTCGGATCCCCTGGAACTGGAGTTACAGACAGTTGCTAGCTGCCATGTGGGTGCTGGGATTTGAACCCGGGTCTTCTGCAAGAACAGCCAGTGTTCTTTACTGCTGATCCATCTCTCCAGCCCTGGGAATATATATTTTTGAAGCATGTCCTTATGATTCTCTGAATTTCCTCAATGTCTTGTGTACTCTCTCCCTTTATCTACCCTTTCATCTGTAATTTTATTAATTTGAGTCCTCTCTCTTTCATTTAATTTGGATAAAGATTTGTCAGTCTTGCTAACCACTTCAAAGAGAGCAACTCATTTCATTGATGCTGCATGTTTATTTTTCATTTCTGTTTCATTAATTTTGGGCTTGGTTTTGATTGTATCCTCATGTCAGTTGTTTTAGAACACTGTTTTTCCAAGTCCTTCAGATGCATCACTAAATTACTAATTTGAAATCTCTCAAATTTTTGATGTGAGTACTTCAGGCTATAAACTCTACTAGAAAACGCTAACAGCTGATAAACGCATTTAGTAAAACAGCAGGATGAAAAAATTAACAAAATTAGCGAAATCAAAATTAACAAAAATCAATAGCCTTCCTATATACTAACAACAAACTCACTGAGAAAGAAATAAGGGAAACAATCCCACTCACAATATTCTCAAAGAATTAAAATATCTTGGAATAAAACTAACTAGGGAAATAAAAGACTTGTATAATGAAACATTTAAGACACTGAAGAAAGTCATTGAAGAAGATACCAGAAGAGGGAAAGACTCATATTTCTAGATTTGTAGGATTAATAATTTGAAAATGGTAAAAAAATGTTCATCCTCCCCCAAAATCTCCAGATTCAATGCAATTCATATAAAAAATTCAGCACAATTCTTCACAGAAATTGAAAAAATAATTTCAAATTTTATGTGGAAACACAATAAGCCCAGGATAGCTAAAACAATCTTGAACAATAAAAATACTGCCAGATATATCACCATCCTGATTTCAAGTTATAATACAGAACTATAATAATACAAAGAGCGTGTTACTGTCTTTATGAAGAGACACCTTAATGAATGGAATAGAATTAAGGACCCACAAATGAGCCTATGCTCCTACAGCCATCTGATTTTTGACAAAGAGATAAAAAAAACACATTGAAGAAAAGATAACATCTTCAACAACTGGTGCTTATGAAAATGGATGGATAGCTACATATATGAATATGAAACTAGATCCTTACCTCTCACCTGAGATGTAATGGCTAAGATAAAAAGAAAAAAGGCACAAATGACAACAAATGCTACTGTATAAATGGGTCAAGGGACACAGTTAGTCACTGTTGGTGGGGGTGAAAACTGGTACAACCCAACCACTCTGAAAACCACTTAGAAAGCTAGAAATAGGTCCACCACATGACCCAGCCATACCACTCCTGGACATATTCTCAAGGACTCTGTATCCTACTACAGAGATACCTGCTCATCCATGTTCACTGTTGCTCTTCACAATAGACAGAAAATGGAACCAGACCAGATTCCATTAACTGATGAATGGATAATGAAAATGTGAAACATGTCCACAATGGAATATTGTTCAGCTGTAAAGAAAAATGAAAGTGTAAAATTTGTAGCTAAATGGATGGAGATGAAAGTAGTCATTCTGAGTGAGGTAACTCAGACCAGAAAGAGAAATGTTGCATGTTTTCTCTCAGATGTTATATGAGTGCTAGTTTTGAATCTTTAGATATTTGTGCTTAAATTGGAGTACTCATAGAAGGCAGGAAAGTAATAAGATGACAGGGACGCTTCAATACAAAGGGAACAGAACACGGGTTCTATTGAATTTTTGTGTATTTCATACAGAACATCTCAATCATTCTTAATCATCTTTATACCCCCGTCTTCACAGGCACCGTCCCATAGCTCCCCCACCACTGGAGCCCATATACTCTGTCATCCCTGCTAAGCCTTACAGGCAATTGTCCAATGTTCTTGGTCACTCTCCAAACTTGATGGTAAGACCCTATTGCTGAAGTCACCATATATTTCAATAACAGAACATGGAGAAATCAAGTTGGTATTTCTCTGGAAGCTTCATCCTTACTGGCTAATTTTCATAATGCTGGAAGTTGCTATATATGCTAGAAGTTGCTATGCATGCTACTGGGGGAAAATAATCAACAGTCTTACCTAGCTGTGAGTCCAGTGAGCTTCAATAATGACTAGTTTGGCAATGTATGTCCACTAGTGCAATAGTGACATGTAGGTTATGGGAGAACTACTTTTTGATTGAAATTAAAGCTTCCTCCATACGTCATAACTCATGCTTGCTACCATTAACTTATTAAAATATCATGACTGGCTATGTCATAGACCCTAGCAATACTATTGTTCTGCTAAATAGACATAGTAATATAGTCCCCCTTAAGTTCTAATCTTCATACCATAGAGTAGTGCATCCCTCAGCCCACACCAGAGAAGCATCTTTTTATAACAGAAGGTGATTGATACAGAACTTTGCAACTGGTCAACATACTGAGCCTAAGGGATTATTGAGTACTCAGCTCTAAATGGGACAACCTGTCACACTCCCTTCTTTTAAGGCTCAGTGATCATTACAGGGGAGGGGCAGAAAGACTGCAATAGCTACAGGTAGTGGATGTCTGTAGGGAAAGAGTGTTTGATGGACATGACAGCACCACTGCACACATGAACTCACAGTACCTGTGACCACATGTAAAGACCTCCACAAGGTCAAGGCAACCAAAATTGCAGCATGGATGAGGGAGGACCTCATGGAGTCCCATCCCTAGCTGAAGTGCTATTTACAGTTGATGGTGGCTGGGGAGGGGGGAGAATCAGTTTTCTTCAGGGATTCAGGCCCTGAGAAGCTACTCATGTTCCAGTAGATGGTCCTATACTCATGCGCATACAGGCAGCTCTAAGTGGACCCAGGTTGTTAATAAAATGATCATGAGCTGTGTGTGGTGACACATGCTATTTTAATCCCAGCCCTGGGGAGCAGAGACTGGCAGATATCTGTGAGATTAAGGCCAACCTGCTCTACATAGTGAACTCCAGGCCAACTGGGGCTACAGGGAGACCCTGACTCAAAAACCAAAACAAAACCTCCCAAAACACAGGTGTTATCAAAGGTGAAATGAGTAAAATGTTTTTTTCTTAAGTTGATTTTTATTGAATTTTTGTGTACTTCATACAGAACATCTCAATCAGTCTTCATCATCATTATACCCCTGTCCCCACTGGCACCCTCCCATAGCCTCCCCCGACTGGAGCCCATATCCTCTGTCATCCCTGTTAAGGCACACTGCGTTGTCAATGTCCCCAGACATTCCCCAGTGCAAGTCCATCCACTGATGTCTGGTCAGCCTATGTAGAGTTTCTTGTTTTAGGAAGATCAACTCTTCTTCATCTAGCAGCAATAAGTTGTCAATATTTCTTCAGAGAAGATTGGGCTGTGCTATTCATTTTCCCAGTTCTATGTTGGGTTATTGTCTGCCTGAGTTTGCATGGGACTTGTGTATGCTGACACCTATTCCATAGAGTCGTATGAGCGGTTCCCAGGAGCTTGTAGGACTCTGTTTCCATATGGTCGTGCACCTCCTCCCTGACTCTTACAATCTTTCCACCTCCTCTTCCACAATGCTCCCTAAGCCTTGAGTGGGTGGAGTTTAATAAGGAGTCCTGTCCAAGGATCAGCATTCAGCAGACTCTTGCTCTCTAAGCTTTGGGCATTTGTGACCTTTTGTGTTCCTGGACCTCCGTTGCATGAGGGAGCTTCATTAATGAGAACTAAGAGATTCATTAGTGTCGTCTTCTTTACCCCTGTTCTAAGTTCCATGAGCCTTAGGTGTAGAGGTTGCATTGTAGATGTGTCACTTAGGCTTGAGAAATTCATAGACAATGTCCATGTGTGACCAGTTTTGGTACTTGGTAATAGTCTCCAATGGGTGCTAAACGAGCTTCTTTGATGAGTGGTAACTGGGTTATCTGTCTGTAAATATAAGGATACATATTTTGCACATAGTAAGAAATCACATTAGTCTAGGTATGTGACAGTCTTGGGGTTTTTCTCTAAGATCCATGACCACTCCAGCCATATGTATTTGGTTATGTTTACAGTACCACACTTGAGTTTCCTCCCATTGAGTGGGCTTTTAGCCCAATTAGATAGCTATTGATCGTGCCCAAGATAAAAGTGCCAGTAGTGTACCAATGTCGTATGCTGTGCTGGCCATTGATGTGGTTATTTGGTCTTGAAGCTGGTGTTGGACCATAGATTAATGTTTTCCCTTGGCACCTTCATAGCAATCTCCAAAGCTATGAGAGCTAGCCTTCAGGGGAAGTGGTTTCAGGTCAGTTGCAGTTCTATTGCTCCAAATTCTGTGTCTGAAGTATGTTCTGTCTTCAGCAGCAGGGTCTTACCTTCAGTTTCTGGGAGGCCCTCAAGGGTTGTGGTAATAGCCTGAATAATTTTGGGGCTCTCTTGGACCACCCTGGCCAACAATTCAAAGGAATGTTTCTTCTGTCTGGCACTGTTTATTGTTATGTAGCCTTTAGCTATACAAATGGACTCATGTAGAGATACTGTATGTGTAATTTGTCATTAGGTTGTTGGACTAATATGCTTCCTTCTGGTTTTTTAAAACTAGCTAGGTATTATTTAATCTCTCTTCTCTCTCTCCATGGGCATAAAGAGGAAGAAGGAGCTCAAGAGAGGGGGGAATCATAGGACACAGGTATTATCAAGGGATAAATGGGAAAATGGGGCTACTTTATCTGGGGAAGGCAGAGGGAGTTCAGATAGGAAGAGAAAGAAAAGAGATAAATAATGCTTAGGTGGTGTGAAAAACCAGAGGGAAATGTATTAGTTCAAAAACTTACTGAAAAAAGCACATATAATATCTGAACATGAGCGCATGTGTATACCAGAAGGCTATCTAACAAGAAACACAGTACCAGATGCCCAACTCCCTTTGAGTTGTTGGTCAGGGTAGCCAAGAGACTCCCCAATTACACAGGCTATTGTTACACCCCTTGATTATCTCCCAGAACTTGAAGGTAAGACCCTATTGCTGAAGACAGGACATGCTTTGGACATAGGACTTGGAGTAACAGAGCTGGAACTGACCCGGAAGCTCCTCCCTGAAGACTATCTCTCATAGTTTCAGAAGACACTATGCCAGTTAACAATGGATAAAGTCAATCGATGGCTCAACCTCAGCTTCAAAGCCTAATAACCACAACAATGACCAGCACAGCAAACTGTATTGATGTAGTAGTGACACTTTTATCTTGGGGTAATCAACAGCTACCTAACTGAACTTGAATCCCTTTCAATGGGAGGGAACTCATGTGTGACGCTGTAAATATAGCCAAATATACATGGCTGGAGAGGTCATAGATCTTGGAGAAAACCCTAAGTCTGTCACATCCCTAGACAAACATAATTTCTTATTGTATGCTAAATATGGATCCTTATACTTACAGCCAAGTGTATTAGTCACCACTCATCAAAGAGACTAGTACAGAGTTCCACAACTGGTCACACACAGACAATAAGTGACTGTGAAATGCCCAACCCTAAGTGACACTTCTACAATTGAACCTCTACATCTAAGTCCTATCAGGAGCACAGTGGAACAAGGGGTAGAGAGAATACTAACGCATCTCACAACTCTCATTAGTGAAGCTTCCTCATGCAACAGAGGGTGATGAACACAAAAGGCCACAACAGGCCAAAGTGTAGAGAATAAAAGACTGCAGTGTGTGGGTCCCTGAACAGGATTCCTATATTAAACTTCACTCACTCATGGCCTGGGGACCACTGTGGAAGAGGGGGTGGAAAGATTGTAAGAGCCAGGGAAGGAGGTGCATGACTATAAGGAAACAGAGTCTTCAGGCCTCTGGGACTTTGCTGATACGAAATTATAGCAATGGTAACAGCATGCACAAGATCCATGAAACAGAACGATAAAAAAAAAACCCAGCATAGAACTGGGGAAATGGGCAGGAGGCCATAACTTTGGTGAGGAACTACTGGCAGCTGATCACTATGGGTGGGGGAGAGTTGATCTTCTTTAAAGGAAGCATAGACAGGCTGAAAAGGCTCCAGTGGATGAACTCACAGCAAGGGACATCTGTGGACACAAACTTGACTTGATAGGCTTTAATATATATGACAAAATGCATGAAGTCCTGTGTTGGGCTGTGTGGGTGTGCAGATAGGGAAGGGGGGCTAAATATGAATAAAATGTTTATATGTATTATATGAAATCCACAAAAATCCAAAAAATATAAATATATTGGAAAAAGAAAGAAATATTGAAAGGAAAGAGCCCAAGCACAAGTTGGGAGGGACAAGTGGTGGGGGCATAAGCGAGAAATTGTAGGTGAGGGAAAGTGGGTGGATTTGCTCAAAACACATTACATGTATGTTCTATGTTCTCAAATTATAAAAAATAAGGTTGGAGAGCAATTGTGGGAGATACCTTCCATTGACTTCTTACCTCCATGTGCATGAGCACGTATGAGTTTGCACCCTCTGCATGTATACACATACACCATATTGACCCAATTGCTCTTGGGTCATGCCAACCTGAAGAAAAGGTGAATGGTGTCAAAGGTGACACCAAGATTCTAGACAGGTGTATCCATCTGTTTGGGATGGGTTTTATAAGAAAATATATATTTGCTCTTTGTGACAGGTTCCTGTCCCAGAACTCTTAAAATCCTTGGGACTTCCTATGTGATAGATATTTCTCATTATTCATAATAAGCTCCTTTTGAGAACATATGAGGATTTGAGGTGACTTTGGGTGGGACCCTTAGATAGCTTTCAGATAGAGTCAGTACCAGGAAGACCAAGTCCTTCAAAGAATAGAAGATTGTAGTTTCCAGCCCCAGCTCCAATCTCTAGGGAAAAGGTGGGAGGGCTCTGTCGAAACCCCTGTAAAATGAAGTCCAATGAGCTTCCAGATTGGTGTTGGGAGAATAGTGCATCCAACATCCACAAATAGGACTCCTTCATTTGGGACCTTCCTGACCTAACCAAGTAACTGTATCTTAACATTTATCTGTATCTTGTGAACATTTATTTGTATCTTATGTTAAGTTTCTTATAATAGGCAAGCAAAGTCTTCCATGAATAGTGTTGCTGTCCTGGTATGTTACCAAATGTGAGAAGGGTAGTCATGGGAACTCCAGATGATAGTTGGTTGATTGGAAACAGAGGTCTCTGCCTTAGAATTGAGACCGCCATCTCAAGTGGGTCACAGTTTTGTGCACAGAACCTTGAATTTGTGGGATTTGATGCTCTCTCCAGGTAGATGATGTCAGAATTGAATTTATTGAAGGATACCCATTTCGAGATCTGAGGGAGGATTGATGTGGCTAAGCAGGAAACAACCCATTATCTGGTCACAAAAATGTTGTGTGTTGTGAGGGTGTGGGAGAAAACAGCGTGCCTCCCCAAGAGACTGCTGGGCCAGATAGCCGGCAGCTTATACAATTATTTTCTCATAGCTCTGCATTCTGGGAACCTATAACTGAGGAGGGGAGGAGCCATCCTGAACGGACAGCACCATCTCATCTCATGGACTGGGGTCCTGGACTGAATAAAAAGTAAAAATCAAACAGAACACGAATTTTCATCTCTTTCTGATTCCCCACAGTGGATGCAGTGTGACCAGCTGTTTCACTCCCCTGACGCCATGCCTTCCTTGCTGTAGTGGATTGTATCCTCAAAGTGTGAGCCAGAATAAGCCTTCCCTTCCTTGAGCTGCTTTTGCTAGACATTTTGTCATAGCCACAAGAAAAGTAACAAATGGAAGGCCCTATTTCCAAGTGGAGTAGCAATGCAAGCTAGAGATGCTGTGTATCAATGGGGGCACAACTCAGTCCATTAACAATAAGCTATCTTAACGTTTTCAGTCCCATAGTCGTAGTATGGGGTGAATGGCAAGTGATGTTCATTTGTTAGGAGTATCAAAATTAGACAATAGTCATATATCAAAATTAACAATCAACTTACTAAAAACCAGAATGGATTTCATTTTAGCTCTTTCCAGACTTCCTGTCATTTAACTGGATCTCATTTACTTTCTGGAGTTAAGGCTGCCTCCTTTACAATTGTTCATAACTTCATATTGCCCAGGGAAGTGAGTCTTGTAAATAAATGTCATCACTCCCATGTGTCAGGATGGACAGAAGCCTGCGAAGCACTGATTTAGGGGGTCATGTGTGTTAAGTGGGGACTGAAACAGGTGTAAACCTGAGATAGAACCACGGCATATGCATAAGTGCCTGATTGTGCCTATGTTGAGTAAGCCACTTGGATACTGCTGGGTTTTGGCAGAGCGTTTCTCACAGAATGCTAATTGTCACCATTATTTTTGTCAATGTTTTGTTGGCTAAGGAAATAACAAGGAAGCGAATTCTGAAATTGGACACAGGATTGGTAAAAGTACTGTGCACATTGGCAGGCTCACCATTGGGACTTTCCAAGGGCTCTTTTCCACAGACTCACTTGCCAGAGCAGCCTCTGCATAGGCCGTATCCTGAGGGAATGTTTCCAGATCCACAGAGAGCAGCCCTGGTAGATCTAGTGCAGGAGAACCTGGTTCCACCCTTTCAGACAGTTGTTTTGAATTAGACCTAAGCTAACATGCCAACAAGATACTAATAACCGTGATTTCTTTGTATTTCTATTACTATTTTATTTCCAGAAACAGAATCCAAATCTTTTACTTGTTTAGTTTTCCACTGCAATTTACTGATCTTGTATGCTGGCCAAATTGTTTTTTGGTTAGGTTTTACAGTGACTAATTTCCTAGTTCTTAAGAGCACTTCTCTTATTGCAAAAACCTATAGAATGAAGGGCTTGGGTTCCTATTGGAAAATGTAAGGCTGGAATCTTAACCTTTCCCAGTTATGCTGGCTTCATGTATATTGGGTAAATAATTGTGCGCAGTCAGCTCACACATTTGTTAATTCAAAGAATATTTATTGCCCTACTCTATAACCTGCTGCCATCTATTGTGTTTGCCTCCACTCCTTTCTATAAGGGGAGTAGTCAGCATGATTTTTAAATTCTCTGTAGTGAAAGATCTGTTTTTATTGTTATTTTTGACCAATTTTTGAATAATATTCCTATAAAGTACAATAGAAATGAATTGCCAAGAAATGATTTAAGGCATACAAATGAGATACCCGAACTTTTTATTATTAGATTCAGCAGACATAAAATTACATTTGAATAAGTACAATTAGAACAAATATAACATAATTGCTCTGAACATTTATGAACACTTGATATTCATCTCCATTGTAGCTTGGAAGCAGGCAGTTCCTGGACTATGCATAGTCTACACAGCCCTGATGTCAAGATCTTTCTATGGATGTCCCATTCTCGTAAATGGTCTAAAGAGTATCTGTGCTCCAACCGAAATTCTTGCTGCCAGTTTTGGCAAATATAGGTTTTTCTAGGTGGTCCTCAATTGGAAGTAAAGAAAAAGTTAGGAAGGTTTTCAGTTACTAATCAAGTTCTGGCTATTTTCAGCTGGCTGTTACATTGGTTATACTTGGCTTCCTTGACTGGTTGCTAGTAATAATAGGTTGGCCTCCATGCTGGGGCTGCAGAGTATGGGCCAGAATGCTATGGTATATATGCTCTGTCCATTGTCTGTGTGTTTAGTATCTCAGCAGGGATGAGAGTGGGGGCGCACTGTATTTAAACGTTTGCTTCACCCCAAGATTGTGTTCCATTTTAGATTACACCATATACACCTATATCAGCTGCATTATAAAATGACAAAGCAAATGCATAGCAGTACTTAAAGTAATGATACTGTGGGGCTGAAGACGTGGTTCGGCAGTTAAGAGCACTGGCTGCTCTCGCAGAAGTCTCAGGTTTAGTTCTCAGCACCCACGTTGCCGCTAACAACTGTTTGTAACTCCATTCTGTAGGCATTACAGACATAGGTACACTTAAAACATGTAGGCAATACACTCATACACAAAAAATAAAAATAAGAGTAGTAAAAAAGAAACGATGTTGTAACGCACATGTAGCCATTCCTTTGTGCTGTTATAATTAAATATCCAAGACAGAGTGACTTACAAGCATCAGAAATTCATTGCTTACATATCGCCTAGTCTCACCACCGAGGAGTGTTTAAGTTTCAATGCGTGAACTTTGGGAGAAACTCAAATCATAGAACCTTGTGGTCTGTTATATATTCCCCTTTGCTTTCTCATTTAGAAGGAACCAAGGAGGGCTACAATACTGAACCAAGAAAGCTCAATATAGGGCTGGGATGTGGCTTAATAAGAGAGTGCTTTTTAGCATACACAAAGCCCTGGGTTCGATCTCCAGCATTACTGAGAAGAAAAAGAAAAGAAAATCTCAATATAGTGGTAGTGTAAATGAACAAATTAGAATGGACATAGTAACACAGATTCCAGGAAGAGAAATTTATCCCAGCTACTGTAACCCCATTTGCAAGGTGAATCTGTATAGACAGATGATTCTCAGAAGCATTTGTGTTTAAAGACATGATTTAGACATTGACTCCTGACCTGTGTGAGCCCCTGTGGATAGCAGTGGGATGGTGGTCATTTGATGTTAGTCCTTGATGCTATGGGGGAACTGAGGCAGAGGGTGCAGGCTAAGGCAACAGGCTGATGTGATGACTGGTGTAGAAGCTTGTACTTTCTTGGCCAGAGCTTTTGTCTCCTTGATGTTGGTGCACCTTCCACAGACAAAGGGTTTCATGATGTGGGTCTAAGTTCAGTTTTTCCTTCTATATAGGAAACAAATTCCTTATATCCTTTGAAAATGAGGAATAGATGTGTTACTCTATCACTACACTTGCTCCGATTTTTTGTCCAGCTCCAAGCAGATGAAATTTTTTTCAGGATCTTCTGGACCTGTTATTACACAGAGACTTGACAACAGAACAGAGACAGAGTGAGATGGCCAGCCAGGGCAGAAGGAACACCTAGGGCTCAGGGGCATGGAACAGCACTGAGACTTCAGGGAGCAGCAAAATGCTCTATGTGACAAGAAATGGAGTACAGGGGGTAGATGGAAACACTGAAGCAGTGGTCCAAAACAAGATACAGAATTGCATCATAAAAGGCAGAGTAAAGAAATCTGGATTCTTCTAGGCTGGGATTGTGATCTGTAAGACTTCCCTTTCTGGGGCGTGGAGAAGTCATGACCCAATACTGGAAGAGGAATGTATGTGAACTAGCACACAGCTCAGTGAGTTGGGGAGGAAGAAGGATGCGAGGAAGAGAGATGGCAACATACGCTATTTTCTTAAAGAAACAGAAGAGGCAGTGAAAGGCTTTGCATGAAGCCGAATCTAATCCTTTAAAAAATTATTCTTTTATTTTATGTGTATGAGTATGCCTGCGTGTATATAAGTGCACCTGTGTGGTGCAATGCCTGTGGAGGTCAGAAGAAGGTGTCAGATCCCCTGGAACTGGAGTTACTGATGGTTGTTAGCCTCCATGTTAGTCTGAGAATCAAACCTGGTCCTCTGTAAGAGCAATTAGTGCTCTTAACCTCTGAGCCATCTCTCCAGCCCCAAACCTAGTCCTTTAAACAAAAAAGGGGAATTCACACTGTGCATAGTGGGGTATGCCTTTAATCCTAGCACTCAGAAGGCAGAGGCAGGTGGATCTCTGTGAGTTCAAGGCCAGCCTGGTCTGTATAGCAAGTTCCAGGCCAGCCAGGGTGGCACAGTAAGACTGTCTCAAAAAGGTGGTGTTGGGGGGGTGGTGTATAGCCCTTAGACAGAATATATAACCTGTTAGAGAAATAAAAATCCTCTAAATAACCAGAAAACCAACACAATTATGCTTAATTCAAATTAATTCACTTTATTTCTCTAAAAGAGCTTTGCCTTTAAAAACAAGATTCATACTTGACTAAAATAAAGAATAACGATGCTATGTGTAAAAACATTCAACAAAATTTATTCATATAATAGTTTCTTTACCTCAGCCTTAGCTTTAGTTTGATAATCAGATTTATCACAGAAGAATGGAGGTTTTAGACTCCCATTTACCTGGAGGCCAAAGTAGCTAGCTTCAGGAAGCCTCCAGTGTCCCCTCCCAACAATGACAATGATAATAGGACTCAGTGCTTCTGGCTTTTGTAAGTCACATGAGGTGGTGTGTGCTGCATACCTAATATGCCCAGCACATTTTAGCTGTCATTATTATCGAGAATAAACTACAAAGCAGAGTTTATAACCTTGAGGATGTTTTGATGGCTTCTGAAGACCAGGTTTGTGCTAATATCTCTTTGATCACTTATAAAAAGAGGTGTGTCTAAATCTTGTTACATCATTATGAAAACACGGCTCACAGTGGATCCTGTGGGCGGTAGCCAGACACTGCGTCTTTGTTTGGTCATTTAGTGATGTAACCCTTGAAAAATTCTCTCAGATAATTCTGTTGGGAACAGTTTCCAAGCCATTAAAATGTTATTCTTGCGAGTCCTCCTGCATAGGCAACCGGGAGTGGAGACAAAATGCGATGCCATTTGGGCTTTGCCTAAAATTAATCGAACCTTCTCCAGTGTGTGAAATTGATAATAAATTTTCTGAAATCAGAGCTGTGGCTAGCTGATATTATAAATTTAGGATGTAGGTAGAGGAATATCTCATTAGCATGAGCTTCATGGATTTGGAAGTGGAAGTAATTTCAACAGGGAGCTGAAAGATTACTGCAGGGATCAGGGTCGGGTGGGGGTTTCCTAAGAAACGAGTACTTATTGATACTGATATTTCAGAAGAAATATCTACCTGAGAGCTTGAACTGTTCATTTGCATGGAGATAATTAGTAATTAATTATAAATAATCTTTATGTACTTTTAAAAGCAGTTTCTCTAAGGAGAAAACCTGAAAGGATTATAAGAGGGTGTTCTGTGCATAAGATGTAAGTCTGCAGCCAAAAGAACAAATTAATCCAACTTCCTAATTTTGCAGGTCATAGGAGTCAGGAAAGAGAAGGCTTGCCTGGCAGCCTAATGGTAATGCTGACAGACAGAAGCCTGGAACAGGAAGAGCAGACAGGCTTCTCTTCTGACCCAGCTAACTAGATTGGAAAAGGTTTCTTGGACCACAGGAGAAGGAGGATCCTGACATGACGCAGGAACACGAGGGTCCTGGTCCTTGGTTCTGGCCCCTGTAGTAAACACTTTCAGCACTCAGTTGAAACAACTTCCAGTTTCAAATCCATGAAGATCATGCTGAGGAGATATTTCTCTACCTGTATCCTACTGTGAGGAGTCATTTGTGGACCACTGTCTAGATGATTGTGCTTACCAATTTAGATTACAGTACATTTATTCTAGCTGATAGTGTCAAAGATATGATCCATTACGTTGAGGCATTTGTCCAAAGTGGTGTGAGCATGGGATAGAAGTTCCATGCATTTTGGTGAATCACAAAGCAGAATGAGCCAGCGCCACATTTATTATACACCAATTGCATGGCTTATTTCTTTGATTTTATGTATATGAGTGTTTTGCCCACATGTACATATATGCAACACTTGCATGGCATGCCTGCAGAGGCCAGAAGGGGGCATCAGATCCCCTGGAATGGGAGTTACAGACAGTTGTTAGTCAGCATATGGGTGCTGGGATTCAAACCAAGGTCTTCAAACCAGCCAGTGCTCTTAACCACTGAGCCATCTCTCCAGCCCTGTAACTGTATGTTTTATCAGCGACCCTGAAGGTATAAATTCATAGCCAAGCATAGTCATGTATATAGAAGCTTCAGTTTTATTTAGTGATAGATAAGAAATGAACTAGAAATCCCAAATCCTATGAATTCTAATAATAAAACATGATGATTTAAGAATGTTCTATCGTTGCACTTTTAGAGCACGTTTGGATTTGGGAGCAAAATGTTAGAAGTAGCTCCAGAAGAAATAGAAAGTTATGCTTGAGTTAGAGGTTGTCATTGGAGGCAAACATCCTGAGAGGCAGGAGGGCTATGGAGGATCTGTTCCAATGAGGGACTCTAGTGCCTGCGGACATAATCCAGAATAAGGGAAGAAATTGGAGAGGAAGGAATCTCAAAGTTTTGATAGAAGGTCCAAAAGGAGGAGTGATGCTGAAACAAGGCAGCCCCTGTCGGGACTGAGCGCCTTCAGCATCAGACACTTAAGCAGGTCTCTAACCACAGCAGACCTTCAAACCACATGGCCTGGCAGCTTTCATCGCAGCCTCCAAAGACACTAGAAGCCCCAGGAGGGCAAGGCTTGTTGCCCTGAAAAGGGAGAAGACAGAAGTGTGTGTGTGTGTGTGTGTGTGTGTGTGTGTGTGTGTGTACACTGGTATTTGGGGCCATTTGGGATGCAGGTATAAGGAGGAATAAGATTCTTTGGGATGCTCTGTATGAAATACAAACAAAAAAATCAATAAACAATAAAATGAGCTATATTTGAGGAAGAAGCATAAAAATTTGCTCCATGTTAATTAGTACATATGAAAAACATTACCATTGAAATCTACCTGATGACTTTATATCCATGCTAATGTGCTAAGGATCCGAGTGTAACTGACTGTGACTAATGATAATCAGATACATAGAGATTAGAGATGCATGTGCAAACATCTAAGTGTTTGTAGCATTAAAAATGAGCTTATTGGTATGGAACAGTGTATTTTAAGAAGAAATGGAGATTCTTTTTTTAAAATAAATAATATATTGAGAATTTCATACATGCATATATGGTGTTTTGATCAAATCCATGCCCACTCCCTCCCCTCCAACTCCTCCCATATCTCCCCATCACTTTTTTTCTGATAACTTCATGTACTCTTTGTTCTTCTTTGATTTATTTATTTTTATGGGGCTTTTGGCTACTCTAATATCCCTCCCTCTGAAGAGATAACCCTAAAATCTTTTAAGGAGTAGATACAAGCTCCCAAATACTTTCAATATTTTTGGCCTTTGGAACAGAGTATGTTGCCAAGAGGCCCAAGGACATTTTGATTTTTATCCAAGAAACTGGCTATGTTTCTTTGGGGTCTTTTTACCCTAACTGCCTAGCCAATTCCTACCTCCTATTCTTATCACACCATCCTCTGAAACGGTTACCCAAATTGCCAATAGGGAATCGGAATACAGACCACTCTGGTTTCTTGTGTGCTGAACAGGGACTCAGGGTGAGGCAATTGGAGTACCCCTTCAGTGGGTCTATCTAAAAGACTCCCAAATTGTATAACTCTTACCTTTAAGAGGAAAAGAAAGTCCTTGAATCCTGAATAGGAGATGTGAAGGAGAAGTAAAGCATGAGTTATTAGCATTACAAGTTTTAGGCAGGGATCTAGAAAAAAGCACAGGGCAATTTTCAAATGTTCTTATGAGAGACCATTTGGAATTTCTTGACAAGGGCTTCCAAAAGCATCCCTCTATTCAGTTCCTACTCATTTATCTTTTGTCTTCCAAGGCTGGACCCTAGAGTGATGGATTCAGGATTTGCTTTCAGGTATTTTCATAGCTGTTGGAGTGGTTAGAATCAGTGTCAGTTCCCTCTCAAAGGCTTCTGGATGGGGGAGAAAACAAATTTATCTATCATTTTAGAACAATAGCAGATTGTCTCCCTTAGCTACAGGTGGGCACTACAGTATTAGAGACCAAGATTTGAAGTCTTACATCTGAGCAGCACTTTCTGATTAGGAACAAAATCATCAATGAGAAATAATTGTGTAAATAACTTTTTATATAGTGTTAAGCCTAATGTCTGGGAAGTATAATCCCTTGATCTCTTAAAGAAATATACTGATGACTTTATTCTTTGGTTATACTTTCCTTTTGGATGTTTAAGACCATACAGTTGGCCCAAATAAATCAATTTATTTTTACACTTAAGGTCATTTGAGGATCTGTTTCTCAGGGGTCACATGGGCTTGGGAGGAGCTCCTGGCTCCTTTCTTTTATCAGTTCCATCTATGTGAAGATAAGTCAAAGGTCCTGCTCAACCATGTCTAGCTTCACTTGGAACATGAATGGGATGTTTCCTCTGAGTTGACCCTCTCCTCTTTGTAGACTGGACAATGGTTCAAGTTTACCTTGTGGGGTCTCCATGTCCTCCCTGAACAAGAGGACAGGTGACTCACCACAGTTATAGGACATTTTGAGAGATGTTCCATAGTCCCTTGGAACTTAGTCAACCTTGGAAGGCAAGGAGCAAAAACTGACCACATTAGTATAGGCCTCAAACTGTGGCTGTTAAACATCCAATAAGGTTAGTTCCACCAGTCTGGTACTTTTATTGTTCTCAGATAAACTTTGACTAGATATATATTTTGTTCCTTAAACTAGTTGACTAAACTATGACCATAGACATTTTAAGATTATGTATATATTATTTTTGACTCATCCTTTATATATCATAACGAACCTAAAATTTTACTGGGGAACCAATGAATTTATTGAGCTCACTTACTGAGATAATTGAGGGGTTGCTGAGGTGTATGTATGACCTGAAGGTATGCAGCATGGGTCATGCCTTCTCTTCCTAGCCTTTTCCAGACTGTATACTTTAGCCCTCCACAAATTAAGGAGGCCATGTGTGATTAGGGTCAAATTACATACAGTTGGCTGGGAAGAGTGGAGTTATAATCCGCTGAAGGTCCAGTGATCCTGCTTGGCCCTCCCTTAATGAATGAGCACAATCATCAACAAGCCCAATTGTGATGCTGTTTAGCAATCAGGCTCAGCTGAAGTCGTGATGGTGGTAGTTATTTCATGCAGAAGGGACTGCCGTACAGCATCATCTTATTAAAAGGACCTGGAATTTAAAAGGATTTGGTGCTAGGAACCACATATGAGAGAGAACATATGTTGTTTGTTTTTCTGAGTCATATTGTAGGTTCATTTTTAGTTTTTTAAGAGTTCTCCACACTGTTTTCTATAGGAGTTGCATGAGTTTTCAATCCCACCAGGAGTGAATGAGCATTCCCTTTCTCCACATCCTCATCAGCATTTGGTATCATTTGTTCTCTTGATCCTAGCCAGCCTGATTGGGGTAAGGTGATACCTTAGGGTGGTTTTAATTTGTATCTCCCCAATTAATATAGAT
The DNA here is from genome assembly GCF_000622305.1 of Nannospalax galili. Classification (NCBI taxonomy): domain Eukaryota; kingdom Metazoa; phylum Chordata; class Mammalia; order Rodentia; family Spalacidae; genus Nannospalax; species Nannospalax galili. The sequence goes on along the minus strand of NW_008352325.1, from coordinate 454,461 downwards.
GTTGACCACTTTTTGAGGTGTTTCTTAGCCATCTTTATTCCTTCTTTTAGAACTCTCTGTTTAGATCTTTAGCCCATTTTTTAATTGGGTCATTTGGTTTCTCGATTCTTTGTTATTTGAGTTCTTTACATATTCTGGATGTTAAACCTCTGTCAGATGTGTCACAGGCGAAGATTTTTTTCCCATTCTGTGAGTTTTCTCTTAACTTTTTTGATTGTTTCTTTTGCTGTACGGGAGATTTTTAGTTTAATGAGGTCCCACTTGTTGATTGCTGACCTTAATTCCTGAGCAACTTCTGTCCGATTTAGAAAATCCTTTCCTACACCTATATTTTATAAGTTACTGCCAAAGTTTTCTTCTAATAGTTTCAGGGTTTCCAGTTTCACACTGAGGTCTTTGATCCATTTAGGGTTGACTTTTGTGCAAGGTGAAAGATAAAGATCTAGTTTCATTCTTCTGCAGGTGGAGCACCAGTTTTGCCAGCACCATTTGTTGAAGATGCTGTCTTTACTCCATTGTGTATTCTTGGCACCTTTGTCAAATATGAGGTGGCTGAAATTGCATGTACTCGGGTTTTGAACTTCAATGATGTTCCATTGATCTATGTGTCTATTTTTGTTCCAGTACCATGCTGTTTTGATGACTATAGCTTGGTAGTATACTTTGAGATTTGGTATAGCAATCACCCCAGCATTGCTCTTTGTGCTCAGGGTTGCTTTGGCTATATGGGGTCTTTTGTGCTTCCATATGAATTTAAGGGTGTACTTTTTCTAATTCTGTGAAGTATGTCATGGGGGGTTTGATTGGGATTGCATTGATTGCATTTTGGTAGGATGGTTATTTTCACAATATTAATTCTTCCAATCCATGACCACGGGAGGTCCTTCCATCTCCTGGTGTCTTCCTCAATCTCTTTAACGATTTAAAATTTTCATTGTAGAGATCTTGGTTTCTGTGGTCAGATTTATTCCAAGATATTTTATTTTTTTGCAGTTATTGTGAATGGGAGCATTTTCCTGTATTCTTTCCCCAATTGCTTGTTATAGGTATAAAGAAAGGCTACTGATTTTTGTCAATTGATTTTATAACCTGCCACTATTCAGAAAGTGTTGATCAGTTCTAGGAGTTTTCT
>NW_008352325.1:452732-453241 GCF_000622305.1 Nannospalax galili | reverse complement strand
TCTTCTCTTGTCTTATTGCTCTAGCAAGAGTTTCAAGCACTATATTTAAAAGGAGTGGAGATAGTGGACATCCTTTTCTGGTTCCTGATTTTAATGGGAATGGCTCCAGTTCTCCATTTAGAATGATATTGGCTGTGGGTATGTTGTATATAGCTTTAATTATGTTGAGGTATGTTCCCTCCAGTCCAATTCCCTCTAGGACTTTGAACATAAATCCATGCTGAATTTTGTCAAAAGCCTTTTCTGCATCTATTGCGATGACAATGTGGTTTTTGCCTTTGAGTCCATTTATATGATTTATGATGTTTCTTGACTTGTGTGTATTGAACCATCCCTGCATCTCTGGAATAAAGCCTACTTGCTTGTGGTGAATGATCTTTTTGATGTGTGTCTGCATGTGGTTTATAAATATTTTGTTGAGAATTTTTGCATCTGTTCATTAAGGATATGGGTCTACAGTTTTCTCTTTTGGTTGTGTCTTTACTGGTTTTGATAGTAGAGTGGTACTG
>NW_008352325.1:401499-452634 GCF_000622305.1 Nannospalax galili | reverse complement strand
AGAAATCTTCTTTAAATGTCTGGTAGAATTCTGCTGTAAATCCATCTGGGGCAGGACTTTTTTTATTTGGGAGGCTTTGTATTACTGTTCAATTCCCTTATATGTTTTGGGTCTGTTTAAACTGTTGATCTCTTCTTGGTTTAATGTTGGTGGTTCCCATGATTTAAGATATACATCCATTTCTTTTAGATTTTCAAATTTAGTAGCTTATAGGTTTTTAAAATAGTCCTTTATAATGGTCTGGATCTTTTGGGTGTCTATTGTGATGCTTCCTATTTCATCTCTGATTTTGTTGATTTGGATTTGCTCTTCCTTTCTTTTGGTGAATTGGCCTAAGGGTCTGTCTATCTTGTTTAGCTTTTCAATGAACCAGCTCTTAGAGTCATTGATTCTTTGTATTGTTTTCTTTGTTTCTATTTCGTTAATTTCTGCTCAGATTTTTGTTATTTCTTCTCTTCTGCTGGGTTTGGGTTTCATTTTTTCTTGCCTTTCCAGTGTCTTGAGTTGCAGTGTTAGGTCATTTATTTGGGCTCTTTCTAATTTTTTAATGTAGGCACTTACAGCTATAAACTACCCTCTTTGGACTGCCTTTAAACTGTTCCAGAGTGTGTATTGTGTTGTATTGCCCTTTTCGTTGAATTCCAGGAAATCTTTTACCTCTTTCTTAATTTCTCCTCTGACCCACTCATTGTTTAGCAGTGTGTTGTTCAATTGCCATGAGTTCATGCAGCTACTAGGGCTTTGTCCAGTGTTGATTTTGAGCCTCATTGCACTGTGGTCTGATAAAATGCATGAAATTATTTCAATATTTTTTTGTATTTGTTGAGGTTTGCTTTGTGGCCCAGTATGTGGTCAATTTTTGAAAAAGTTCCATGGGGTGCTGAGTAGAAAGTGTATTCTTTAGTGCTTGGGTGGAATATTCAAAAGATGTCTATTAGGTCCATTTGATGTATGGTATCATTTCATTCAGATGTCTCTCTGTTTCTTCTTTGTGCAGTTGACCTGTCTAATGGAGACAGTGGGTATTGATGTCCTCCAGTATTACTGAGTTGTGGTTAATCTGTGTCTTACAGCCCTGTAGTGTTTTTTTTTCTTTTTTATGAATTTGGGTGTACCAGAGTTGGTGCATGTATGTTAAGGATTGTAATATCTTCTTAGTTCACTGTATCTTTGATCAGAATGAAGTGACCCTCCTTATCTCTTCTGATTAGTTTTGCTTTGATGTCTATTTTGTCGGATATTAGAATTGTAACCCTTGCTTGTTTCTTAGTGCCATTTGCTTGTAATATTCTTTTCCATCCTTTTACCTTAAGGTAGTACCTGTCCTTGATAATGGAGATGTGCTAGGCTGTGAAATGTTAGAGGAGTAATTCCTGAAAGAGAACTCTGTCCATCACTGGCAAAGTTGAGACTGGTACACCTGCATATGTGACTCCAAAGCTAATGTTTTTTTTTTTTTCTCACACCATTTTTACCTCAGTAGAGAGGTAGGGCACAGTAGAAATGCGTCAACCAAAACTCCAAGGCCACTTGGAATAGTAGCTGGGGAGATACATAGAAATACTCCAAGGAAGGGCACCAAGAGACCAGAGAAAAAATTCTATCCAAGCCCGGACTAGTCAACCAATGAGTTTAGTGGGGTTATTTACAGGAATGTGCTGACTTTCAGCAGGAGTACAACCAAAAATCCCGTTCCTTCATGGGTGAGGATGCATGAAAGTTACCTGACATGTTACCTGACATGTGCCAGTCAAACTTCTGCTTCCTATGTACCCCAGGACCACCCCCAAAACCATGTGTACCTGGGGCAGGGCAGGTGAGTAGCTGGAGTCCAGGCTCCTCCTATTCTGTGAGGGATGTTAATACACAGCTATTTTGTTTTTCTTCTGTTAAAGGAGAAATGAGCTGGAGTTTGTCTAGAAAACTTTGACCTAGTGTATCAGAAAGAGAGAAAACTAACAGGATTCATGGTTAGAAACAGACATGGATGGATGGATGGAGATAGGTAGACAGAGACATACAGACAGACAGGTAGATGACTGGATAGATAGTATAGAAGATGAACAGAAATAGAGAATGATGATGGAGATGATAGGTAGATAAATACATGACAGGGATAGATTATAGATGTAAATAGATGATGGATGACAGTATGTATGATATGCATAATATATGAGGTTCAGGGCTGGCTGGGGAAGTCTGGCATCTGTGGGCAGGACTTTAGAAAGAGTAGTTGGAAGTCTTAGAAGAAGCAGAAGCTATATTCCACAGAGTTTCTTCTTCCTCACAGGAACCTCAGTTTTGATCTGCAGACATATGAGTGATTGGTTGAGCACCCCCAGGATATGTAGGATAGTCTCCTTTAATAATGGGAATCACATTTGAAAAATATCTTCATAGCAGTTCCTAGATCAGTTATTCTATTGAGCAACTAGTTGACACCTAAACTGACCACCCCGGCACCACCTACTTTTCCCCACTGCCCAGTTCACCAGTGTTATGCCCAGCTCTTCATTTGCACTCCTGGTATTTCTTTTAATCATGTCTTTGGATCTCTGGGTGGTATTTGTTCAACATTTTATTTCAGATCTAATGCTGGGCGCTGTGGAGTTACCAGCAGAGTGGCACTATACAGCAAGGTGAAATGCTGGTGTGAGTGATAGCCCAGTGACAAAAATCTGACAGAAGGGGGAAAGAATATGTTTTTTGTGGATTGGATCTTGCGAAGCTTTTCACTGGCTTGGTCTTCTAGGCCAACAGCACTTGGAGCTCATAACTGGAAATAGCATGTGGACAGCAGTGAGTGGGGAGGTGGGGTAGGGGAAGGTGTGGCCTCCAGCTTGCTCTGCCATGGCTAGGCAGAGGTAGCCTGCTTGAGGGTGGGATATAAAAGTAGTGACTAATGTAGGAGCATCTGGCAGCTCAGCCAGTAGAAAGCTCGACAGCATGGTGCTGGGCCTGGTAGAGGAATAGATGGCGGAAGAAACACCCATGTCCTTAGGGGGACTAAGATAACAATATGGAAAAAGTGCCATGTAGATGGATATTTCGTTATTGGCGTGTTTGTTGGGGTGAGCTTTGATTTTTCTAGATAATTGCTTATTCACCAATTTCTGTCAATCACAATATGTAACATATCTTATCAGCTAAATATTTGTCCATATTCCTAACTATCTCTTGAAGATGAAAGCCTAGATAAAGAATTACTTGGTCCAACCATAAAAACCTCGCCCAACTCTTTGATGTGTATCACCAGTGGCCCATAGATTCGGTTGAGACATTTACTTTCCCACTAGTTGCGGGTAAGAGGACATTCTTCACTTATCAATACAATCAGTATTTTGTCCATCTAGTCTGCAAATAGCAGTTTGTTACTTTTAAAATGATTTTTAAAATCCTTAGCATTGCTGGATACTCATTTTGGATATCATATTTCCTTTATAATTCTATTTTTCCAATAATGAAAGTTTATTTAGTAGAAAAATAAGATTCCTTATTTTAGTTCTTTGAAATTTCAAAGCAGATCAAGTTCAGAAGTAAGACAGCTGTCATGGGAATATTGGGAATAAAACTTACCCAGAAACCTAGAAGTTAAAATTAACCAGTCAATGTCTTAAAATGTTATATGATTAGGGAATCATAAATTTCATGTCATAGGAATATCATAAAATTGTGTGTGTATACATGTATGCATGTGGGTGCACATGCATCTGAAGCCCAGGGATCAAGGTCAGGTGTCTTCCTCAATCACTCCCCACTGTATTTCTTTGAGGCAGAGTCTCTCCTTGAACCTGGAGCTCACCAGTTTGTCTAGTCTGCCTAGCCAGAGAGCTCTAGGTATCTCCTATCTTTGTCTCCCCAGAACTGAGATTACAGATGCATGCTGCTGTATTTAGGTCTTTATGTGGGTGCTGAAGAGTTGGACTGAGATCAAAATCTTGTGCAGCAAGTAATTTATTTTCTGAGCTATCTCCCTGGCCCCAAATATGACAATTTTTAGCATATAGTTAACGATAAAACTATGTGTGTGCGTGTGTGTGCGTGTGTGTGTGTGTGTGTGTGTGTGTATTCTCTAAAGAAACAGAACTGATAAAATGAATCAGAAGTAATGGCCACATTTAGGGTGGTTCTTCCAGCTTCAAATGATCCAATCAAGAAGGTCTCTTTCATTTCCGTTAATCCCAGTTCCAATACATACATACATACATACATACATACATACATACATACATGGAGGGGGAGGGGCTAGGGATGCAGCTTAGTTAGTAGAGTGCTTGCCTAGCATGTATGAAGTCCTGGGTTTGGTCCCCAGTGCCACATAAAATGGGTATAGTGGCACATGCCTGTCATCCTAGTACTTCAGAGTTCAGAGGTAGAAGTGGAAAGATCAGAAGTGTAATGCCATCCTTAGCTACATGGTGAGCTCAAGGTCAGCTTGGGATACATAAGATCCTATCTCCGCCCCCCAAAAAAAACCAGGAAGGCGTACACACACACACACACACACACACACACACACACACACACCACACATGATATGCTAGGCCATTTGACGTTCAATTTTTGTAGAACAGTATCGCTAGTGTGTAGATTCCTGCTTTGACTTGTGGAAATGAATATTCATCATCCTGTGAATTCTATGCTTCCACACTGACTTTAAAGCACACCAAAGGGTCTGTAATGGACCAGATATGAAAGTGAAAGTACAAGAGAGACAGTTGAGCAGTTTGCTTAAAGTGCTCTCCTCCCTCCAGGGATTTGACTCTATGAATTCGTACTTTCAAAGATTCTGTTCTTAGATCCCTGGTTGCAACATTGCACATGAACATGGCACCAGCAAGAAAGTTAAAGTAATATGGGTCTGTCCATTGCTAAATTATAAAAACATTTGTATAAAATCATCTGTTATGATTTTCTCTAAAGCAAGCGTCTCTGTAGTATATGATATTAGGCAAAAACAGATTGTGAAAATCCTTTGAGACCTACTTATATGTATTATGGAACCCATCAGGGAAATGTTGTCAAGGGAATGCTTGCTTAATTTTATTGAAATGATGCCTTTTCCTAGCCAGAAGTCTGCTGATTATACCCAGTTAAGAGCTTGCTTATTAGGACCAATGGCAGAACTTGTGAGCATGGTGGTAGTGTATATCAGTTACCTGTCTTATTGCTACAACAAAATACTTGACAAAAGTAACTTAAAGAAGGAAGGATCCATCATTACAAGGTAGTCATGGAGCAGGAACTTGAAGTGGCAGGCCATGTTGCAGCTACAATCAAGAAGCAGAGACTGGTGAATGCTAGTGCTCCTTTCTCCTCTTAGTGTAGTTCAGGACACCACCAGCCCAGGGAGGAGTGCTGCCCACTAGGCTGAGTCTTCCCACCTCAATTAACATCATATATATATATATATTTTTTTATATATATATATATATATACTCTCTTAGGCATATCCTGTCAAATTGGCAATATTATCATCATTTGGCTCTTACAAAGAACACAGGAGCAAAGTGGTGGGTGAAAGTAGAATGCAGACAGTGTATTGACTTCTGTCTTCCTGGGAATGAGGTGGGTCTCTAATTGAGATACCAGTAGGTCCTCAAGAAGTGGAATTTAATCCTTTTTGGTTGGAAGGGGAATCCCCATAGCATTAGTGGTCTTAGAAGGAATCTTGTTACTTCAGGATTTCACAGAAGATGCGGTTATCAGACCCTCTGATGGTTTATATTTATTGTCGGCTTGCCAGGATCTAGAATCATCTTGGAGACAAATCTCAGTGCATGTCTGTGAGGATTTCCTAGATTGGGTTAAGTGAGGTATGAAAAACCCTCCTGGGCTCAGTAAAAAGGAGAAATCAAACTGACTAACAGCATTCTTGCTCTCAGCTTTCTGACTGTGCACACAATGTGACAGTTCCCTCAAGCTCCTTCTGCCATGACCTCCCCACTATGATAGACTATACCTGAACTGTGAGCCAAAAACCAAGCCTTCCTTCCTTTAGCTGCTTTTGTCACAGCAATGAGAAAACTGATACCTAGAAATGGCACTGTTGCTGTGATAAACCTGTCACGTAGTGCTTAGCCTTTGGAGCTGATTTTCAGGAGGAACATAGATGAGTTTGCAGTTGCGGGTTACAAAAGCCCTAGGGTGCTGCAAGTAAGGCTTAATGAGCCTTTCTGGTTGGAGTTTGGAAGACAGGAATGCTGAGACTGATAAGGGTCTGGATCATGAGGCTTCAGAGGGGAAGAGGAATGAGGCTAGGGGCTATTCAATATTACACTCTGGCAAAGAATCTGGCTGCAATCTGCGTGGGTCCTGAGAACCTGAATGAGGGTGAATTTAAAGGAAATGGACTAATTTGGTGGAAAAAATTTAAAGACAGGATGGCATTCAGGCTGTACAACGGCTATTCCTCACTGCTATTATTCAAACTTATAGCAAGAGAACAATAAGTGAAGTAAAAAGGTATTGAGAATGTGCTACAAAAGACTGTGGACATGACATGACCATGACACAAATGAACTCAGAGCAACTGTGGTTGCCTGCAAAAGATCTCCGCAAGATCAAAGGACTTTAAACTTTCAGCATGGAGGTGGGAGGGGCTCTCAATGCTCCACCTCTAACTGAGGAACTGATGGCAGTTGATGGCTGAGAAGGGAGAGAAACATTATTCTTTGGGGGTAGGCATTGTTAGGTTGTTCATGCCCTAGAGGATGACCCCACACACATACCCATATGGGCATCACAAATTGGACTTAGTGGGTTAAAAAAAAAAAAGATGTGAAGTTGGAAAGGAGATGGAGAAGGGAGACAAGGGCTGAAGTGGAGCTGGTGGGAGGGAGCTGGGCACGGACCAGTATATATTGTATACCTGTATGAGATTTTCAAAAAATAAAAAGAAACAAAACAGATAAGGCCACAACATACATAAAAATGAAAAGTATTAAAAATGTGTCCTTTGGCAAGGTAAAGAGTTTGGATGAGTTTGAAGTTACAGATGAGGCAGGTTTGAAAGCAGCTGTAATGGTTAGGGATTAGAATGATTAAAGAAAAACCTGGTTACTTCCATTGTGACAACAGGAAAGGTGCCCTGGGGACATGATCCCAGCCATGGAAGGCTTAATCTTGTGAAAATACAAATTCACTAGAAAGGAGCTAGACTGAACTGAGAATGACACTGCAGGAGTTCCCTATTCCTCAAAAGCAGCTGCCTAGGAAAGTGTTTCCCAAGGGTCAACACATAGAAGCTACTGTAACTGAGGTCTAAGGGGACCAGGTTCCATCTAGAGCTGTCAGCAGAATTGGCAGTATTAACCACGTGGTACTGTTTATGCAGTCTTGAATGATAGAGGGTATGGGGGGTCATGAAGTCTTGTACAACAGTATCAGTGAACCACTGAAGCCAGTCCATATGCAGCAGGGTTGAGATCCCTTCAAGGAGGCCCTGGAAGGATGCTGCATGAACCTATGAAGGTGAAGTCCAAGTTGCAGTGGGAACCCTAGGGTGATGTGATGCCAGAACCATGGGACATCTGCTGAAGAAAGCTTCAGGCATGAAGTGATGATGGCCCTAAGAAGGCTATGTATACTGCAGGCATACATATATTACATGTATTTTAATACCTACATATATGTATATGGAATTATTATAAATTCAAAAACTTAGAGCACCTATAGACATAAATAAGAAGTAATGAAAACCAAAGATGGTAAACTTTTGATATATTTTAATTTTAGGCTATGATTATAAAATAATAATAGTAGGGGCAGGAGAGATGAATCAGAAGTTAAGATCATTGGCTGCTCTTGCAAAGGACCTGGGTTCGATTCTCAGCACCCACATGGAGGCTAACAACCATCTGTAACTCCAGTTTCCTAGAATCCAGCACCCTTTTCTGACCTCCATGGGCAATACATGGCATGAGTACACTTATAAACATGTAAGCAATACACTCATACACATAAAATAAAACTAATAAATATAAGTGAAAGCAAAAGAGGAAAGTATGATAAGTCCATTAGCTAATAGATGAAATCAAATGGTAAACCAGATGGCAAAATTAAATGTGAACAGGTATACATTATGTTTTTTAAAAATATTTTGTTTATTATTTTTATTTTATGTATATGTATAAGTATATTGCCTACATGTATGTAAGTACACTTATGTCATGCACTGCTCATGGAGGTCAGAAGAGGGGCATTGAATTCCTTGAAACTGGAGTTACAGATGGTTGTTAACTGCTTTGTGGGTTCTGGGAATCAAACCCTGGTCCTCTGCAAGAACAGTCAGTGCTCTTAACTACTGAGCCATCCTTCAAACTCCTACATTATGTTTTTAAGTAATAAAACTGTCTTTTAAAAGTTAAGAAAGCAAAAGTCATAGTATGACACAGTTAAGGTAAAATTAAACAACCACATCAATGTGACTGGGTTTAACTGACTTACTTAAAACATTAAAAAATTGACCTACAGAATAAAACATAGATCCAGCATTCAAAAAACACATCTTATCCACAAACAATCCATGGCTCAGAAGACTTAAAATACAGGGAAATAAAAATTTCTATCAGAAAAATGGAGAATGCAGAAGCTGCAATAATGTAAGCATAGTATAATTCAGCCAAAATCATTAAAGTTGACTGATAAAGGTATACGGCTAACAGCCCAAATCCACAGAGAAGCTAGAACAGCTATCATATAAATGCACCAATTCACATGGCTAGGAACTGCAGGAAATGCAGAGACTTAGCAACATGGTAAAATTCTTATTGTAAGTTAGAGTTCACAGAAAACAAATAAGACTACTGAATACCTAAGTAAGATAGATTTTTCTCTTTATCTGTAAACATTTGTTTCTTGATAGAAGACAATACATATTTTAGTAAGTACACCAACAATACTATCCTAAACTGGTGATATATTCCATTATAAAGAAGGGATTAGAATGCCAGGTGTGGTGGCGCACGCCTTTAATCCCAGCACTGGGGAGGCAGAGACAGGAGGATCTCTGTGAGTTCAAGGCCAGCCTGGTCTACATATTGAGTTCCAGGACATCTGGGGCTACAGGGAGACCCTGTCTCAAAAAGACCCCCCACAAAAAAAGACCAAAGGAAGGGATTAGGACATTCTGTAAATTAGAAATACTTTAATACTCTGAATCAAAAGGCAATACAAGTAGAAATTAATTTTATCACAAAGTAAACCTTTTCTCTTGTCTATCTTGAAATTAGAGATAAAGAAATAAAGTTTACATTAGACAATTACTGCATGAAAATATAAGAAAGCCAAATATTTTCTAAAATTAATGAAGACATTGCATATTAGAATTTCTGGTCTATGTTTAACATAGCTGAGGAAAATTTATTGTCTCAAATATATCAGTAAACATAAAAGAATAAAGATAAATAGATAAAAATTTAGATTCTGCAAGATAGAAACAGACCAACAAAGTAAACTAAGTGAACTAAGAGAACAAATGAAGAAAAATTAATATAAAAGCTTAAATTAAAGAAATAGAGAACAAGGGAGTAATCCAATTAATCACAATCATGATTTTTAATAAGTTGAAAAAATAGATGAATAATTATTAGTTTAAACCAGAGAATATTTCCATACCAAAGGCATTGAAAATATTTTCCAAAAAATTGTAGAAGAAAAATTTCCAAACTGCCGGATGTGGTGGTGCATACCTTTAATCCCAGCACTCTGGAGGCAAAGACAGGTGGATCTCTGTGAGTTCAAGGCCAGCCTGGTCTACATAGTGACTCTAGGACAGCTGGGGCTACAGAGAGACCCTGTCTCAAAAATACCAAGAAAAAAAAAATTCCAAACCTAGGAAATGAGATACTCATCCAGGGACAAGACATATATAGAATCCCAAATAGACATGTCCAGAAAAGAAATTCCCCACATCATATCAGAGTTAAAACACTAAACATACAGAACAAAGAATGTGTATTAAAAGCTGAGGGAGAAGGACAGAGTCATATACAAAGGCAGCCCTATAAGAATAACAACTTATCTTTCAATGAAAACTGTGAAAGTCAGAAGTGCTTGGACAGATGTATCTCATGCTGTGAAAACCACACTGTCAACCTACACTACTACACCCAGCAAAACTATCTATAATAATTGAAGGTGAGAGCAAAATTTTCTATGGTTAAAAACAGGCTAAAGGAATTTCTGTCCACTAAGGCAGCATATAGAAAATATTGGAAGAAATACTGAAAACTGAAGAGATGGATAAACATATCTAAGAAGCCACAGGGGAAAATGCTAACAGCACTAGCACAGTTGTTAAGCAAATGAAGACTATGAAAACACCAAGCACTACAAAATCAACAAAAATGACAGAAAGTAACCCACCTTTCAATGATAACTCAATGTTAACAGATTCAATTCTCCTATCAAAAGACACAGACTAGCTGAGTGGCTCAGAAAATAGGATCCCCCTTTTCACTTCCTCCAAGAGTCATTGCTTACCATCAAAGATAGGCACTAGTTTGTGGTGAAAGGATGGATGAAGGTATTCCAAGAAAACTGAACCAGGAAGCGAGCAGGTGTTGCTATCTTACTATCTGACAATATAGACTTAAAATTAAAACTAGTCACAAGAAATAAAGAAGCTCACTTCACACTGATCAAGACCACAATCCCTCAAGATGCCAGTACAATTATAAACATACCTGCATTAAATATAGGTGCTTCCAGTTTCACAAAACAAATTCTACTAGATACAAAGTCACAGATTAACCCCAATTTAGGTGACTTCAGTGGGTGACTTCAATATACCACTCTTACCAATAGACAGGTAATCCACACAAAATATAACCAAAGAAACATTGGTACTAAATGATTAAATTGACCTAACAGACATCTATAAAATATTCCATACAAACATTGAAGAACATACATTCCTTTCAACAGCCCATGGGACTTACTCTAAAATAGATCAAATGCTAGGTAGGGCACAAGGCAAATCTCAACAAATATTGGAAAACTAAAATAACATCTTATAGTCTACCTAACCATAATGGAATAAAGCTAGAAGTGATCAGTAAAAGCACTACTGAAAATACTCATGAAGGTTAAACAATACACAACTGAATGATGAATGAGTCATTGAGGAAAAAATAAGGAAATAAAATGGTTTCTAGAACTGAATGAAAATGAAAACACAATGTAGTGAAACCTAAGTGATAAAAGGAAAACATTTCTGAGAGAGGTTTAAGCTGTAAACCCCACTTTACAAATTCAGAGAAATACCAAATAAATAATGATCCCTTTTAAGTCCTTAGAAAAACAAGAACAAAACCAACCCAAGATCAGTAGACAGAAAACCCAAGATCAGTGCAGAAATCAATGAAACAGGAAGGAAGAAAATAATAAAAATAATCAATGAAATGAAAAGTTGGTCCTTTGGAAAGATAAACAAGATTGACAAACTCTAAGTTAAATTAACACTGAAATTCATAAAATCATAGGGGCATGCCTTAAAATTCTATATTCTACTAAATTTGAAGACCTGAAACAAATGAATGAATTTATAAACGGATATGAAATACGAAAATTAAACTAGGATGAGATGCAAACAATTTGAACAGAATATAAGAAAAAAGAGATCAAAGCAGTAATAATAATTTAAAAATGGACTAAAAGTCCAGCTCTAGATGTATTTGCTGAAGAATGTTACCAAGCCTTTAAATCATACCTAAAGCCAATGTTTCTTGAAGTATTTTATAAAGAACAAAAGAAAGAATGTTTTCAACCTCTCTCTGAGTCCAGCATTATGATGGCACCAAAACCAGATAATCACAACAACACACTATAGACAAGTCTCTCTCATGAATCAATATGCAAAATTTCTTGAGAAAATACAAACTGAATTCAAGAACAGATAAAAAGATAATCAAGTTGCTTTTATTCCGGAGATGGAGGAATGCTTTGCATATGTAAATCAGTAAATGCAAGTCTTTATATAAATGGTCTCAAGACAGAAATTGCTTAATCATCTCAATAGATAGCAAAATATAACATCCCTTCATCATAAAAACTCCAGAGAGATTAAGGATGGATGGACTATATCTCAGTATAATGAATGACAAACCCACAGATCAGTAGCATGCTAATTGGAAAAGAAAAACTTGAAGAATTTCTATTAAAATCAGGATCAAGATGACAGTGCCCACTATCTCCACTCTTATTCAGTATAGTATTTGAAGTCTTGACTATAGGAATAGGACAAAAGAAACAAATAAAGAGATAGAAATGGGTAAGGAAGAAGTCAAAGTCTCCCTGTTTGAAGGTGATATGGTCTTGTACATAAGAAATCCCAAGATTCTACCAGAAAACTCTTAGAGCTGATATAACATTTCAACAAATTGAGAGAATACAAAATTTACATAAAAAGGACAAAATACATAAAAAATTAAAAACATTCCTATATACCAATGACAGACTGAAAAGGAAATCAGGTAAGTAGTCCCATTCAAATAACCTCAAATAATACAAAACAAAATGAACAGCATCAAAACAAATAACCAAACAAAGCACCGGGATAAACCCAATCAAAAAAGTGAAAGATTTCTATAACTAAAACTTCAAAACACTGAAAAAAGAAATTGAGGAAGACCCTAGAACATGGAAAGTCATCCCATGCTCATGGATTGGAACAATTGATATTGTGGAAATAAACATCCTATCAAAGTGAATCTAGAGATTTAAGGACTTCCAATAAAAAATCCAGGAACAATCTTTACAGAAATAGAAAAACCAATCTTAAATTTCATGTGGAAGCATAAAGGACCCCCAGATAGCCAAAGCGATACTAAGCAAAAAGAATTCAGACTAAAATATCACCATATCAGATTTCAAGTTATATTGCAGAGCCAAAGAAACAAATTCAGCATGGTACTGGTGCAAAAATAGACATGGAGATAAACGGACTAGAGTATAGAATAAAGCTGTAAGCCCACACAACTATAGCTATTAGACTTTTTAAAAATATAAAGATGCAGAAATAACACTGGAGAAGAGGCAACATCTTCAACAAATGGTTCTGGGAAAACAAGATATTTACATGTAGAAGAATGAAACTAGATCCTTGTTTCTCATTCCGCACAAAAACCAGCTCCAAATGGATCAAAGACCTGAAATACTGAAACTGATCTTATGAAAGGTAGGGAGTAGTCTACAAGACAGAGGGGTAGAGGGGCTGAAGAGATGGCTCAGTAGTTAGGAGTGCTGGCTGTTCTTGCAGGGGACCTGAGTTTGGTTCCCAGAATCCACATCACGCAACTAAAAACTGCCTGTAACTCTAGCTCCAGGATGCCCAATGTCCTCTTCTGGCCTCAATGGGCACTTTCATGCAGATGGTGCACATATATACACTCCGGTACACATGTATAAAATATTTTTTTCAAGATATAGGCATAGGAGCTAGCATGGTAGCACATACCTTTAATGCCAGCACTCAGGAGGCAGAGGCAGGTAGATCTCTGTGAGACTGAGGCAGGCCTTGTCTACATATTGAGTTTGAGACTAGCTGGGGTTACTGGGAGACTCTGTCTCAAAGAACAACAACAACAAAAATATAGGCATGGGTAAGATTTTATAAATAAGACTCCAGCTTTTCAGGAAATAAAACCAGCAATGATAAAATAAGACCTCATAAAATTAAAAGTCTTCTGTTTAGTCAAAAATAAAACACCCTGTTAATAGAATGAAGAGGCAGCCTACATAATGGGAGAAAATCTTTTCCAATTATGTATCTGATAGAGGATTAGTGTCTATAATATACAAAATATTATGGAATATTAAATATTCTATGTATCTGTAATATACAAAGCATAGAATATAATATGTTTTATATATCTATAATATACAAAATATAGAATATTCTATATAATATATAATATACAGACTATTATAGACTATTATTTTAAAAATGGGATATGCATCTGAAAAGGGAGTTCTCCAAAGAAGAAATACAAATGGCTAATAAACATTTAACAAAATGTTCAATATCGCTATCCATTAAGAAAATGCAAATTAAGAATGCTTTGAGATTCCTTCTCATCCCTGTCAGAATGACTTCTATCAAAAAAAAAAAAAAACAAACAGTAACAAATATTGGTAAGGATATAGGGAAAGCACAACCCATATTGTGAAAGTGTAAACTAGTGCAATCACTATGGAAATCAGTGTGGAGTTTTCTCAAAAAACTAAAAATGGAACTACCATGTGACCAGTCATTCCACTCATGGGCATATACCCAAAGGACTATACTATATGACAGAGATACATGCACATCCCTATTCATTGCTGTCATTTTAATAATAAATAGGAAATACAATTAGCCTAGATCTCCATCAACTAATGAATTGTTAATGAAAACATGGTATACATTCACAATGAAATTGTATTCAATATTAAAGAAAAGTGAAATCATGAAATTTTTAGGAAAATGGAAAGAAGTGAAAAATATTTTGAGTGAGGTAATCCAGATCCAAGAAAGACAAACAGCATGGTGTCTCTCTCATATAGATCTTAGCTTCAAAGTAGTTAGATTTATGTATTTAAGTTGGAATGAGCACTTGTAGAGGTTAGGAAGCAACAACAAAATCCACGCATGCTGAGGAGGGGTTTGTGGGGAAGAGGAAAACATATGATATGACAGTTGAGGTAGAATACTAGGGAGAGAAAGGTTCAAACTGGAATGGTGGTGAAGGTATAGGAGAAAGGTGGAGGCTGGGGAAAGAGTCAACAAAAACCAAGGATGTATAGAAGGATGATCTGAACATCTACTACTATAGAAACTAATTAAAAATATACCTAAAAAAGAATTTGATAATTCCATTTTTCTTTGTAGCTGCATGGATGAAAGTGGAAAAATTCTACTGAGCAAGGTAACCCAGACCCAGAAAGACAAACACAGCATGTCCTCTCACATATGTAGATGCTGGCCTCAATTTAGTGTTTTGTGCTAAATTTAGAGTACCTCTGCAAGCCAGGAAACTAGAAAGGAAAGTGTGTGTGTGTGTGTGTGTGTGTGTGTGTTTGTTTGTTTGTGTGTAATTTCTATTAAGGGAGGGTAGGAAAGTGAAGGTAAAATGAAGGTGGAGACGGGGTATTAGGGACAGAATAGTTCAAACGGGGAGGGGGTGGGAGATGGGAGAGATGAAGGAATGGGGTGAGGGATCCATCAAAATGAAGGCAGTGTGAAAAGGCCACAGGGAAACCTACTATCTGGTAGCCCAATTTCAAAACATAAAAGAAAATTTGAAGGCAGATGCTTCACAGGGCTGTACAATGCTGGTCCTAGAAACAATGGGATATTAAACAAGAACTCCAGTGCCAGGTATGAGATACTTCTGTAAGAGTTTTTGGTCAAAGAGGCACAAGAGGTTCCCAAAATAGGTCTTGCCATTCCTCTTGGTTGCCCACCAGAACTAGTTGGGAACTAGTTGAAGAACTTGCTAAAGACACTACATGCCTTTGATGCAAGAAAGAATGAAATCAAGCTGGAACTGAGCTGTGAGTTTCCTCCTTCCTGGCTAGCTTTCATATTGCCAGATGGTGCTATGCAGGCTGCTGGAGTAAAAGTATCAATAGTCTTACCTATCTATGAGATTTATGAACCACCATACCAACTTTCCAGGCAAATATGCCCATTGGTACAATAGGGGTACAACTATTATGGGGGAAACCAACTGCTCTGTGATTGGATTTGATGACTGCTACACAAGTGGGAATTCATGCCTAGTACTTTAAATCCAGTCAAAAACCCATGACTGAGGAGGTCTCAGGCTCTGGGGGACCTACTACTGCTTCTTAGCTAAACTGACATAGCATCAAGCCACTTTCCAAGTATCTGTTTATATCCACAAACAAAGGTTACTATTAGCCTTAATCAGAGAAACCTCTCCTTGCAGTGAAAAGTGGTAAATGCAGAGCCTTGGCTGCACAAGATTTTAACAATAAAGGATGGTTGAAGACTCAGTCCTAAACAAGACTTTTATTCTATCCTCTGAAGGCTCATGGAGCATTGTGGAAGAGGGGGTGTAAGAATGATGAGAGCTGGAATAGGAATATAGGCTTTAAAATGCCAACTTTTCAGTGTGACACAGTCATGGCAATCATGAACTCACAGTAGTTGTGCCTACTGGCACTGGGCCTATACAACTTGGGCCCTCCCAAGACAGCTGTGCATGGGCAGAGGACCCACAGAGCCCTACCACTTATTGCTGCACTATTGGCCACAGACTGTGGGTCATGGGTAGGCATTGTACAAAAGTCATAAATATGAGAAAGATTTGTAGGGAAGAAGGAGGGCTGGCAGTGGTGGGAAAGAAATAAGGGAACGTCAGGGTGGAGAATAACAAGAGTGTATTATACAGATATGTGAAATTGTCAAAAGACATGCTTGATTAATAACTAAAGAGTTTGAATGGAGGGACCCTGTATGAGGTAATAATAGTGTTCCCTAAAGTCGCAGGTTTTAGAACAAAAATCCCATTGGCAGGTGTGGGATACCTCCCTGACCTCTGGCCAAATAGCTGCAGGAAACTTCCCAAACCATACAGGCTACTGATATTCCTTTTGCTTACATTTCCTTTTTCTTACCCTCCAGAACTAGATGGTATGACCTGCTTGCTGAAGAAATGATACACTTTAGATACAGGATACAGATAAAACGAGCTAAACTGAGCTTCTTCCTTTCTGACTAGCGTTCATTGTGCAAGTTACCAGGGGGAGAATAGTTGACCATTGTCTTTCATAGCTGTGGACTTTGTGAGGTACAATTCTGACCTGCTAGGTATGACATGTTGGTAAGAATTGGGGGGAGGGGTTAATCAATTACCATTCGATTGTATTTGAGGTTTTCTCTATGGGATAGAAAACATGACTATTGCTGTAAACCTGGTCAAAAGCTTATGGTTGGGAAGGTCACAGGCCCTAAGGGAGAATGTACCACTGATGTTTGTGAAATGGACATATAGCCAGATTGCCTCCTGAACATTTACATTTACACTCATAGACTAGAGCTGTTCTCCATGTGGGTCAGATAAAATTCTTTCTGTAGAGGGCAACAGTTAATACAGCCTCACAACTGATCATAGTCCTGAGAAGAAGTGACTATTGAATGCTCAGTCCTCAATGAGACATCTATGTCATCCACTTCAAGGCCCAGGAAACATCACTGGAAGGAGGGCCAGAAAGATTGTAGGAGCCAGAGGATGGGGATGAGTGCTATGAAGTACTGTCTTCTGGACAGGGTATGGTTGTCACAGTCATGATCACAGAGGCTGTGGCTAACTATGCAAGACCTGCAGAGAGAGGGAGAGAGAGAGAGAGTAGAGAGAGAGAGAGAGAGAGAGAGAGAGAGAGAGAGAGAGATAGGAGAGAGGTTAGGACGAACACCAGTTAAGAAGGGAGTCAGCAAGGTCGGGAGAGGAATAAATAGGCTAATGAAGGGTGAATATGACAGCAATACATTCTATGTAATCATCAAAAACAATTAATTACAGGGCTGAAGAGATGGCTCAGCGGTTAAGAGCACTGACTGCTTTTGCAGAGGACCCAGGTTCAATTCCCAGCACCCACATGATGGCTACAAACCGTCCTTAACTCCAGTTCCAGGGAAATCTGAAACCTTCTGACCTCCGCAACATTGCACTGCATGGGTGCACTCACATACCTGCAGGTAATACATTCATACACATAAAATAAAAATAATAAAAAATAATTACATGTAAGCAATACATGTAAAATGAAAATAATAAAATATTTTTAAAAGATAGATTAAAAGACGGCAGCAAATGTAAGACATGATAATCCCAGACTGAGTCCAGGACCAGAAGTGATTTTTGATTTGCTATGGAAAACATGATTTTGATAATTTGTGAAATTTCAATAAGATTATAGATCAGAGTCCATTTTTTAAATTTATGATTAAAATTTTAGGCACAAAAGGAAAAATAAGCAAACAGATGGAAAAAAGTTGAAACAGGCTCACCAATTTATCCTTTTCAGGAAAGCAAAAGGTGGACCAGCATTGGGTGTCCTCAAAACCACAACATCCCACCTCACTGCAGCTTGCATTTTGGGCCCTCCAATTCACAGTCTGGGTGGTGCTCTTCATCTACTACTTCTTTCTCCTCATCTGCATCTTCAACAGCTTCTTCCCCATCTTCCCCTTCCTTCTCCTCCTCCTCTTCTTCCTCTTCTCCTCTTCATCCTCTTCCTCCTCCTCATCCTTGTCCTCTTCCTCCTTCTTTAGCTTCTCCAGTAAATTGTGATACTGATCTTGGAATTATATTCTCCCATAAAATAAAACATGAATAACCAAGATAATATATCCCCACCAGAAACTAGCACCCACATCATAATAGTTCCTGAGAATGGTAACAAGTGGATGCAACCATAGCTGGCCTGGAACTCACTATGTAGACCAGGCTGGACTTGAATTCATGGAGATCCACCTACCTCTGCCTCCAGAGTGCTGGGATTAAAGGCATGTACCACCATGCCCAGTGATTTCAAATTATGATAGCAATCATAAATATGTTCAACGAACTAAAAGAGAATATGAGTAAAAAAACTGAATGAAGACTGAAAACAAAGAGTTGAATGAAAGAGCTAAAACATCCAAAACATGAAAGACAAACTGAAATAAAATTAGAAGTGACAAACTCAGGAACTAAAACAAAAATCTTAGAGGAAAGGAGCAGAAAGGAAGTGCAGGAAATGAAGCAGAAAGAATCAGATCTTGAAGACAAGTTTGGGTAAATGGATCACTCGCAAACAAACAAACAAACAAACAAACAAAAAAAAAACAAAAAAAAACAAGTCAAATCTAAAGTAATCCAGAAATAGAGTATGAAAATCATCTTGAATATTAAAAAAAGACCAATCCTATGTATGATATGTATAGAAGAAAGAGAAGAAACCCAGGTCAAGGCACAAAAACATTTTTAATAAAATCATAGAAAAAACTCCCCAAATCCAGGAAAAGAGGTATCCATCAAGATATGAGACATACAGAACACTAAGTAGACAGGAACAGAAAGGAAACTCACATCATATAATAATTAAAACAGCAAAAGTAGAGAACAAAGGAAGGACATTGAAAGTTCTGAGAACGATCAAGTCATGTGTAAAGGCAGGCCCATGAGACTATTAGTTGACTTTCTGATGGAGATTATGAAAGTTAGAAGGGCTTTGACCCACGTCCTACAAGTAATGAATGGAGACAGATTCCAGCCTACACTACTATCCCCAGCAAAACTATAGTTGTAATCAAAAGAAAGAAAAACTTTCCATAATAAAAGTAAATTTAAGGAATTTACGTCCACAAAACCAACTCTACAGAAAATACTCAATGGAATACTTCTCAAGAAGGGACAAAGAATAAATAAATTATTCCAGAGCAATTAACCAAAAGATGACCAAAGAAAACACTACAACACCAACATAGCAGAAACTAATAAACATTGATAGTAATAACCCTCAATATTAATGGTCTCAATTTCCCAGTAAAAAAAAACAGAGACTAATTAGTTGGCTTAGAAAATAGGATCCATAGAGTTACTGCCCTTGAGAAACACATCTTACCATGAATGATAGGCACCATCTTAGGATAAGAGGATGGAAAAGGCTATTCCAAGCAAATGGAACTAAGAAACAAGCAAGTGTAACTGTTTTAATATTTGACAATATAGACTTCAAACTAAAACTAGTCAGAAAAGGTAGGGAAGGTCATTTCATACTCATTAAAGGAAAATTACTCCAAGAAGATATTGCAATTCTAAACATATATGCATCACACACAGGGCACACAATTTAATAAATGAAATGCTATTAAAACAAAGCCATACATTGACTCCAACACAGTAATAATGAGTGATTTCAATACCTGTCACCAATAGACAGGTCAGCCAGACAAAAACTAAGTAGAGAAACCCTGATATCATAAATCAAATGGATCTAACAGAT
The DNA here is from genome assembly GCF_000622305.1 of Nannospalax galili. Classification (NCBI taxonomy): domain Eukaryota; kingdom Metazoa; phylum Chordata; class Mammalia; order Rodentia; family Spalacidae; genus Nannospalax; species Nannospalax galili. The sequence continues at coordinate 432,636 of NW_008352325.1, read as the reverse complement.
ATCTATAGAATATTGTTCCCAAACATCAAAGAATACAGCTTCTTCTCAGAAGCCCATGGAACTTTCTCCAAAATGTAACCACATACTAGGATACAAAACAAATCTCCACAAGTTTAGGAAAACTAAAATATCATCTGATATTCTATCTGACCACAAAGCAACAAACCTAGATATCAACAACAATAAAAATGGGGAAAAGGACACAAACTCATGGAAACTAAATAGCACACTACTGAATGAAAATTGGATCAAGGGGAAATCGTGAAGGAAATTTTAAAAATCCTTGAATTGAATGAAAATGAAAACACACTATGCAAAACTCTATGGGAAACAGTGAAGGTTGGCCTACGAGAAAAATTTGTGGCATTAAGTGCCTACACCAGAAAATTAGAAACATCTCATATAAATAAATTAATGATGCACCTGAGGTTCTTGGAAAACCAATAACAAATAACACCTTAAAAGAGCAGATGGGAAAATGAATAAAATCAAGCCCCAAATTAATGAAATATAAACAAGAAAACAATATAAAGAATCAATGAAATGAAGAGTTGGTTCTTAGAAAAGATTAAAAAGCTTAACAAATCTTTAGCTAATTAACAAAAAGAAAATGAGAGGGAACCCAAATTAATAAGCTCAGAAGGAATGGATAACACTACAAGAGACAACACCCCCAAGGAAATTCAGAAAATCCTAAGCACATACTTTAAAAAACTGTATTTCCCAGATTAGGGTTGACCTGCCACCCATTTCCCTCACTCCGCTCTGGGCCCTTGTCTGATTGAGTTGGCATGGGTCCTCTGCTCAATGCCAGGTGGAATACATGAGGTCCAGTGGGGGGCATGGATGGAGGAGGATGTCTGAATTTGATTAAGAAAAATATCTATATTTCACTATACTGGAAATTCTGAAAGACTAAATTTCTAGATATGTATGGTCTACCGAAGCTAAATCAAGATGACATACAAGCATACTAACTTGACTTGGTAGACTCATAACAATCAATGAGACAGAGGCAGTAATTAAAACATCTTCCAAGTATAAAGATCCAAGCACTAGATGGATATAGTGCAGAATTTTATCAAACCTTCAAAGGAGGACTAATACTAATGTTCAAGTTTTTCTGTAAAATAGAAAAGGAAGGAACACTCCCAAATCCTTTCAATGAAGCAATATTACTCCGATACCCAAACCAAAGACCCAATAAAAAAGAAAATTATAGGTCAATGTTTCTTATGAGTGAAACCACAAAAACCTTTAGTAAAATGATCACTAACTAAATGCAAGAACAAACACATCAAAAAGATTATCCGCCACTGTCAAGTTGGCTTCATCCCAGAAATGCGGGATGTTTCAACATATGTAAATCAATAAATGTAATCCACCACATCAAATAGACTGAAGGGTAGAAAGCACATCTCATTAGAGGTAGAAAAGTTTTTTGACAAAATTCAGTGTTCATTCACGATAAATTCATGTAGAATCTAGGGATGTAGGAACATAATAGACCCACAGCCAACATTGTATTAAATGGAGAAAAATTGAAAGCATTCTCATTAAAATCAGAAATAAGACAAGGATGTCCACTTTCTCCACTCCTGTTCAATATAGTGCTTGAAGTTTTAGCTAGAGCAAAAAGGCAAATGAAGGATACAAAAGGGATACAAATTGGAAAGGAAGAGGTTAAGTATCCTTATTTGCAGACTGTATGGTTTTATTCATAAAAGACTGCAATGATTCCACCAGAAAACTCCTAGAGCTGATAATCACATTAAGCAAAATAGCAGGATATAAAATTAACACAAAAATCAGTAGCCTTCCTATATACCAACAAGAAACATAATGAGAAAGAAATCCAGGAAATGATCCCATTCATGATAGCATTCCCTAAATCATAAAATATCTAGGAATAAATTTAACAAAGGAAAACTTTAAGATATTGAAGAAAGTCAAGAAGATGCTAGAAGATGGAATGACTGCCCATGCTCATAAATAGGTAGGATTATTATTATTGTGAAAATGACCATCCTACCAAAAGCAATCTACAGGTTCAATGCAATGCCCATTAAAATTCCGACACAAGACCCAGCAGACAAAACCCAGCATAGAACTGTGGAAATGGGCAGCAGGCCCCAAACTCACCTGAAGAACTGTTATCAACTAATTACTGCTGGGTGAGGAAGAGCTGATCTTAAAGGGAGGGATTCTAGACAGGTTAACCAGATCTCAGTGAATGAACTTGCACTGAGGGATGTTTGAGTATAATAACTTGACTTGGTAGACCTTAACATCAATGACAGAATGCATGAAATCTGGTGTGTGTGGGGCTACAGGAGGGTGCCAAGGGGAAGAGGGTATAAAGACGATTAAGATGTTCTGTATGAAATACACAAAAATTCAATAAAAATGTTTTAAATTCCAACACAATTCTTTATAGAAATTGAAAAAAATCTGAAATTTCATATGAATACCCAAAAACCCAGGATAGCCAAAATATTCTTGAACAATAAAAGAACTGCTGAAGGCATTACCATGCCTGATCTCAAATTATACTAAAGAGTTATAGTAATAAACCATGGCGTAAACCATGGTACTGGCTTATAAATGACACACTGATCCATGGAATATAATTGCGGACCCAGATCTAATTACACACATGCCAGTCACCTGATTTTAGACAAATACACCAAAAATACACACTGGAGAAAAGACATCATGTTGAATTAATGGTACTGGTCAAAGTAGAAAGCTACATGTAGAACAATAGAAATAGCTCCCTATCTCTCACTATGCACAAAACTAATCTCTAAATGGATCAGGGACTTCAACATAAGACTTTATATCCTGAATGTGATAGAAGAGAAAGTAAGGGGCTGGAGAGGTGGATCCCTGGTTAAGGACACTTGTGATTCTTCCAGAGGATCTGGGTTTGATTCCTAGCACCCACATGGTGACTAATAGCCATTTATCACTCCAGTTCCAGGGGATCCAACACCATCTTCGGGCCTCTGTAGGCACTGCATGACATAGGTGTACTTACTTGCAGGCAAAACACTCTAACATACACACACACACACACACACACACACACACACACACCAGAAAATAGGGAATACATTGGAACTTATAGGCACAGGAAAGAAGTTTATGAACGGGACTTCTACAGCACAGCTATTATGTCCAACAATTGATAAATGGGACCTCATAAGACTACAAAACTTCTGTACATTAAAGAACATCATTAGAGGGAAGATACAGAATGGGAAAAAAACTTTACCAGCTATACCTCCAACAGAGGGCTAATATTTATAATATATAAAGAACTCAAATGTCAAAAGTATTTGGGAGCTTGTATCTAATCCTTAAAATATTTTAGGGTTACAGTGTTGGAGGGGAGAGGGTGGGCATGGATTTGATCAAAACATCTTATATGCATGTATGAAATTCTCAATAAAGTTTTTGTAAAAGTTAAAAAAATCCTAATCAAAAATGTGGCAAGGAGCTGAACAGGAAGTTTTCAAAAGATGCAACACAAATGACTGAGAAATACATGTTTTTTGATGTTCAACATCTTTAGTCATTAGGGAAATTCAAAATAAAACCATCATGAGATTTCATCTTTCCCCACAGAAGAGCTAAGATCCAAAAATATACAAGGGCTGGTGCTTGCAATGGATGTGCAGAAAGGGAAATTTATCCAGTGGTGGCGGGAGTGAAAACTAGTGAAGTCATTATGGAAATCAGTGTGGAAATTCCTCAAAAGTTACAAATCAGTCTACCATACAACCTAGCCATACCACTCTTGGGCATATACCCCTAAGACTTCATATCCTATTATAGAGATACTTGTCCATTCATGTTCATTGCTGCCCTTTTCACGATAGCCAAGAAATGGAAACAAAACTAGACGTCTATCAACTGATGAATTGATACTTGATAATTTGAACAATGAAATATTATGCAGCTTAAAAAAAACAAAATTATGAAATTCATAAGTAAACAATCACTCTGAGTGAAGTAGCTCTGACCCAGAAGGACAAAAGCCACGTTTTCTCTCATAGCTGGATTCTAGCTTTGAATTTTAGATATGCACATTTCATCTGGATAATTCAGAGAGTTCATTAAACAAATAACTTGCCAAGGGATAGGGGAGACTTCATGGGAGGGGAGGTAGAATTCAGTGACATAAAGGGGGGAAGGGGAAAATAGAGTAGGGTGGGTTAATTGGGGTAAGAAATGGACTGCCAGGGCAGAGGGAGTATGCGGAGAGATAACTAACATTAAAGGCCTTTAGGAAAAACCATATGGAAACATAAAATGATAGCTTCTTTAAATTTTTTTTAGTGTGTATGAGTGTATTGCCTGCACGTATGTGAGTGGCAGCTAACAACCATCTGTAACTCCAGTCCCAGGGGAATCTGATGCCTTCTTCTGACTTCTGTGGGCATTGCATGACATGGGTGCACTTAGACACATGCAGGCATAGCACTCATATGCATAAAATAACTTTCCCACAGGGGTACATTGCCTCTACTAACACCATAGGCTAGGAAAGTAAAAACCCAACTCCAGGGATGTACTCTTTCTTTTCAAACTGCTGATCAGGGATCCTGTAGAACCTTAAACAATACTGGTTATTGACCCTGGTCCTGGCTACTGGAGAGAACTTGATGATAAGACCCTGTTGCTGATGAGACTACATCCATAAGCCATAGAATAAACAAAGAGAAATCAGTCTCATACTAACTTCAAAGCTTCATCACTACTGGCTAGCTTTCATAGTGTTTGAAGGTCCAATGCATGTTACTAGAAGAGGAAATTAATCATTACCTTACCTACCCGTGAATCTTTTATGCTTCAACAACTGGCCTGGAAATATACAACCTCTGGTTCAATAGTTGAATGAATATTATGAGAGTAACCAATCACTTTCTAATTGGATTTAAGGTCTGCTTCATAAGATGGAGCCCATACCTGACATTGATATCAGGCCTAGGAATATGTGGCTAGACAAGCTCCAGGCCATAGTGGAGGCCCTAATAATACTATTCTGCTAAATAGATAGAGTATTAAAGCAACTCCTAAGAAATTATTATTACACCAATAGATGAGTACATCTCTCAAACTAGAAAAGCTTTCTTATGCTGCAGATGGTGATTAACATGGAAACCTACAATTGACCAATGTGCGAGAATAAGAGATGACAGAAGGGCTATTCCTGAATTGGACATGTATACCAAACTTCTGCCTCCAGTGGCTCAGGAATCATTGCAGATGAGGAGACAGAAAGATGGTAAGAGCCAGAGGTGGTAGATGAACACAAGGAAACAAAGTTTTCCAGACAGTTTGGAAGTTACTCATACGAACTCGCAGTAATTGTGACAGCATGCACAAGTCCCACAAACCAGACAAAAATCCAAGCCTAGATGTGCGGAAGTGGGTAAGAAAGCCCCAACCCTACCAGAGGAACTATTGGACATAGATGGCTGCTGGGAAGTGGAGAGTCACTCTCTTTTAAAGATATGGCTCTTGGTAGGTTAACTAGGCTCCAGTGGATGGACACACACCAAAGGACATTTGAGGACACAAATTAGATGCTGTGGTGTGTGTGTGTGTGTGTGTGTGTGTGTGTGGTGTATGTGATGTGCGTGTGTGTGTGTGTGTGTGTGTGTGTGTGTGTGTGTGTGTGGTGTATGTGATGTATTTTAGAGAAATTAGATGAGAAGTTGGATAGTAACTGGGGGTTACAGATGGGGAGGAGATCTAAATATGATCAAAATTTATTGTATGAAATTTGTATAAAAGCAAATTTCATACTTCCAACATACAATGGCACAGAATACACCTTCCCATTCCATAATGGAGGAATGGTGACATAGTGAAGAAATTCTGAACCAAAACAAGTTTAAAAAGTACCAGGGTAAACATCAAATCCTGTAGCTCCATGTCTGGTACCTATATCATTAGTTCCAAAGGGCTTAGATGGCTCATCCCTCTTGTTTTACTGCCTACAACTATATCTCTTTTGTGGGCTGGTACCATTCACTGCATACAGCTCTTCTTGGCAGATGTCTTACAGCTCTCTGGCATTTCCAACATCTTGGGGTCTCCATTGCCAATCAGGTTTGACCTTCACAGCTTCATGCAATAGCCTCTAAGGGCCATTTGGCCTGTCAGAGCCTTCCTTATGCAGGGACTCTCATGCTCCATGCTGAATGGCTTTGGAGCTCTCTGAATTCATGGAGAAAGAACTGATGATGCCTTTACTCTTGCATCTTTCATGTCGCTAAAGCTAGCACCATGTGAAGGATACTGCCATGTTAGGCTGCCAGCTTGGGGTGGACCTTGGCCCCTTTCATCCACATTATCAGCAGCTTTTGTACATTGAAGTTTTCTAGGAGCAGAAAACTCCTTAGGTCTTTGGAAGATTGCGTGAGTGGGGTCTTTCCATTGTTAAAATTCAAGTCTGAAGGCCTCTCCTTAGCTCAAGACTTCCTATCAAAGAGGACTTCTCTTCTAGAACGTACCTTTTCTGCAATATTATTAAACTTCATAGCTTCTTTTCATCACCAAACTGTACACTTTGTATTTCTTTTTGCTCCACTTATTCTTTTCTCACTGTAGCCGTGCATAATATTCACCATTAATAACTACTGACTCAATATTAGGACGCCTTGAAATTTCCTCCATCAAAGAAATTAATCCATTACATTTTACTTTAGCCTCAGGCTAGCTCTTAGGCTGGGGCAGATGGCAACCAGATGCTTTACCAAAATATCCCCGTTTAAGTCCTTGTTTCCCTGTGGAACTATATTGGTCTTGGCGTCACTGTCTTCCAGGCTCCTAGTAGAATAGCTCATTAAGCTCTGCTTACAGCGTCGAACTACTTCTTTAGTCCAAACTTCCGAAGTCTTTTACATTCCACCAAAACCCAACATGGACAGGTGCTACACAGTGACACCCCTTTCTTTCGCACTAAATTCTTCTGTTATTAGTTACTTTTCTGTTGTTGATATAAAACAACACAACCAAGACAATTTATAGAAAGAAGAGTTTACTGGGCTTATGGTTCCAGAGGGATAAAAGTCCATCGTGGTAGTGGCGGCATGGCAGGAGCAACTGCAGCAGAATGCTGAGAGCTCACATCTCTAAGCACATACGGGATGTAGAGGGAAGCTGGAAATGGGAAGTCTTATGAACTCTTAAAGCCTGTCTCCAGTGATGTGCTTCCTTCTGCAAAGCCACACATCCTAAACCTTCAAAAACAGTGCACCAACTTCTGTCAAGTATTCAAATACTTGGAGCAATGGGGTGCATTTTCATTCAAACCACCACATACAGCATTAGCTAAATGGACAAGGAACTTCATAAAAACGGATAGTCAAACAACCAATAAATATATGAAAACCCTGAATTTTCTAGCAATATAAGAAATGAAAATTAGAACCACAGTCAGATGACACCATTCACTTACCACCATGGCCTCAATTTAAAGTTCTGGAAAAAAATAACTAGCCTTGATGAGAATGAAGAGCAAGGAGAACTCACAGATACTGTTGAGAAGCAAATGTTACAATCATCCTGAAAACTAGACTGTGAAAGCTCAGCATACATGTTCATTGTGACTCCAGACTCTTCTAATCATATGTATTATAGAAATGCATTCACATATTCACCTAAATATCTAATTATTTCACAGAAGACTGCATGTTATGAAATATGTGATCAATATAGCACTACAGATAATTAAAGAAGCACACTTAAATACACAATTTAAATATACTCCACAAAAATGCGACATGAAAAATGTAAACAATTACATATGTATATTTTACTATGTATTCTTCCCCCCCCCTCTCTGTATTTGTACTAAGTTATAGTGATAAAAAATATCTGGAAGCTTTGGCAAGGATGTGGAAATCATAAGATGTTTGCTTGGACTTTGATGTCCTATTTTACCTTAGTGGTGGTTATGTAATTATGTTTACTTTGTGATGACTGAGTTGAAATTTTTATCCTATGTCCCTTTTTCTATACATGTAACATTCAATAAAGTATTAAGAAATATAGAGGAGAAGTTGGAGGAGGGATAATATAATAGTTTTTAATAGGGTCTCACTATGTAGTTCTGGTTGGCCTGGAAATTGATATTTATACCAAGCTGGCCTTGAACCCCTGAATGCTGGGATCACGGGTGTGCACTGTCATACATACATGGCAAAACCTATTTCATAAGCTTCCTAAATATATATGTGAATCTATGTTATTATAAAATACTGTAATTCTACATAGGAGGCGAGGATCTTCCTAGAAGTCAGATATTTCCAAATAAAAACACTGTGCTAAGTGTAAGATATTTCTTCTTGAATTTCTGGTCAGGAGTATCCTAGAGACCTTCAAAACAACATAGTTTATTGCCATTACTCTTGGTTGCCCATCAGAACTTGATGGTAAGACTTCATTATTGAAGACCACACAGTCTTTGGTTATAGGACATGGAGAAATTAAGTTGGTACTGAATAGGAAGCTTCCTTCCTGGTGGGTAGCATTCACAGAAAATGCTATAGTAGGCTACTGGGAGGACAAAACATCATCAGTAATCTTAACCAGCTTTGAACCCCATGAACTTTAATAATGACCACTGTGGCAAGATATGCCCACGGGTGCAATAGTGACATGAATGTTAAGGGCTATGCAACCACTTTCTGATTGGACTTAAAGGCTGCTCCATAGGAGGGCGCACATGCCTGGTACTGTAAATCTGGCTGAAAACCCATGGATGGAGGCCACAGGGAAGAATGGCCTACTGCTATTATTTTGCTAAGTAGACATGGTTTCAAAATGTCCTCTAAATTTTTATCTTCATACTCAAAGATTAGTGTAGTTTTCAGACAGGAAACAGTTTCCTGGCAGTTTTCCAGGTAGCTGACAAGTTGCTCATATGAACTTACAGCAATGGTGACAGAATGCACAAGACCCATGCAAACTCAAACTGTACAAAAATACAGCACAGAATGGAAGAAAAGAATAAGAAGCCCCCATCTTAGCTGAGGAACTATTGGCATCCAATGACTACTGGGAAAGAGAGAGGTGTTTTTCTTCAAGGGATTGATGCTATCTATATACGTTGACTAGACTCTGGTGAATGGACTCATACCTTGGGACATTTGGGGATACAAACTTGGCTTGAGAGACCTTAATATATATGACATAATGCATGAAATCCAAAGGGGCGGTATGAGAGGTGCAGATGGGGGAATCTAAATATGATTATGATGCATTGTATGAAATTTGCAAAAATGCAATAAAAAAGAAAAAAACTTTTTTTTGTGTCATCTATGATGGTTTACACAAAACTCCCAACTAATCAAAGTGCAAGAGAGTAAGCATCAGTGGAATTCTGAAGCACAAATGGAATATCTGTCTCGACTCCCTCCCCCCGTCAAGACTTAAGTACCACAGTGGAAGAGGGACAGAAAGATTGTAAAAGCCAGAGGTTGGGGAGAACCAGAGTGGAGCAACATCTTCTGGTTCTGACAGGGCCACTGAAATCATGAACTCACAGCAGATGTTGTCCACACAAGACCTGCACAAGATCAAGCCATTAAATCTAGCATGGAGTGGGGAGGGGCACTTATTCCTCTACCCCTAACTGAGAAGTTATGGACAGTTGACGGCTTCTGAGGAAGGGAGAGTTACTTTTCTTTAAGAATCTTGCTCCTGGAAGGTTGACAATGCTCCAATGGATGGCCCCATACCCATGAATTAATGGGCAATACAAACTGGATTGATGGGTTATTTTAAAAAAGGATACTAGATAGGTTGACCGGGGGAATGTCTGGGGACATGACTTAACACAGTGGGCCTTAACAGGGATGACAGGGTATATGGGCTCCATTGCAGGAGTGCAAGCCTAGAATAGTAAACATTGTTAGATGCCTACATCACCCTGCAGATACATTGTGAAGGAGCTCCATCATCCTACTTCATAGTTAAATTCCAAAGCATTCAGTTTGGCTAGAGAATATTTTGAGAACCAGGAGAAATAGCATGTTGATAATGGTATTTGTTGGGGGCAGACAGAGTTAAGTTCATATTATGTATTTCATAGACTCCTTATTGAGATGAGGACAAAGGTGTCCAAATCCGTAAATTCTCATGGCTTCGTCTTACTTGAGTTTTCACATTTATGAGATCTGTTTTAGAGATCACCCTACAATTTGGTAATGTGTGTCTCAGTATGAATTTCCTAGCAGAATCTGTTTTTATTCTCTGCTTAGTTTTCGTCTCCCTCGGAGCAGAAGCGATTTCAACCCCACCAGTCCTAGAAACTTTCCTTTTAATATCGTAAGCCATAGAACAGTCCTTTTTCACAGTTAATGATGAATTAAATGTAATGATTTGTTTCTGTGCTCACCACTGTTTCCATAACCCACCCCTTCTCTGAATTTTCTTTTTTACTGAAGAGAAGAATGTTCTAATTTGTTCTTTCAGTGAACTGTAGGTGGTAAATTCTTTGAACTTCAGAGAATGACTTTATTTGGCACGCACATTTGAAAAATGATCATCCTCAAAGTCCAGAGCTGGCAATCATTTGGCACATTGGGAATAATTATTGCTGACTGGAGACTACTCTTACCCGGCCTCTCTTTTCTGGTCATCTATCTTTCCATGGGTGAGCTTGAACACATTCTTGCTGTTCCACTATTTCATAAATATGCATATGGGTGAAGTTTTATTTTCATTTACCCTATTGGGACTCAGAGGGATCTTTCTGAGAAATCTGATTAGTTCTACAACTTTAGAAATTCTCAGTGATTATTTCATGAAGTGTTTATTTTCTGTCACTTCCTTCACTCTCTTAATGGCACCCTTACAAATATATTGTAACCTCTAAATCTGTCCACTGTCTCTTAATATTTTGTTCATATATGACCTGGATTTCTTTAGTCTGCATTCTAGATAAATTCTTTATCCCAAGCTCCAGCTCTCTAGTATCTTTTCCCAAACATTTTAGAATTTATTCAATTTTTGGTTCATTTAATTTTGGACATGTATATTATTCACTTCTAAGAATTTTTCATTTTTATACATACCATTATTTTTTTACCATTTGCCTCCAACTTTGCAGATGTGTAGTTTATATCAGTCATTTTAAGTTTATAGTTTGTGTGCTTTTGGCAATTGTAAAGTCTTCTGACCATTGCAACCACAATGTTCCTTTGCAGCCATTTCATCTCCCAGGCCTAACCCAAGAGCAGCAGCTGCTATTTTCATTACTGAAGCTTTGCCCATTTTAGGTCTGGAAATCGAAGGAACCATATCCTATACCATCTTTTGCTTTTAATTTCTTTCTCTTTGAAGAATAGTATTATTATTCATCGATGGTTTTGCATGTATCCATGTTTTGATTCTCCTCCCTGCTCACTGGTGTCCTATAGGCTTTAAAAAACTTCATCTTACCGTGGTAAGAATATTTAACAAAAGATCGGGGTCCTTAACACAATTTTAAATGTTAGTGAATTGTTACTGACTAAAGGGACAGTGTTCTGAGTCCTCTCTCAAGCTCATTCATCTTCCTTACCTGAACTCTGCCTGTTGATTGCCAGTTCCACATTTCTGTTTCTTCCAGCCCTGGGCAACACTATTCTGCATTCTGGTTCTGTGAATGTGACTGTTTCAGGTTCCACATATAAATTTGGAACCATGCAGCATTTGTTCTTCTGTGCCTGGTTTATGTCACTGAGCATACAACCCAAAGGGTTTTCCACACTATTGCATGTATTTCCTTCTTTTTAAAGATTATATCATATTCCCTTGACTAAATATGTCCTATTTGTGTGTATATGTGTTGTGTGCGTATGTTTGTGGTATATGTGTGTGTGGTGTTTATGACATATGTGTATATGTGTAGTGTATGTGTATGCACACACAAGTGTGTGAACATGTGCATGCATGTGTGTGGACATGCATGTGGAAGTCAGAGGTCGATGTCAAATGTCTTAGTTGTTCGCCACCTTTATTTATTTATTTATTTATTTATTTATTTATTTATTCATTCATTCATTTATTTATTTAGAGACCTTCCACTAAACCTGGAGCTCACCCATTTGGCTTAATTGGATGTCTGGTGAACTCCATTGATCTGCTTGTCTACACTTCCCCTGCACTCAGGTTACAGACACATGCTGCCTTATCTGGTTTTCACATGAATGCTGGGGATTTGAACTCAGCTCCTCATGCTTATGTGGTGAGCACTTTACCGCCTGAACTATCTCCAAAGCCCCTACCACATTTTCTTTATGCATTTGATGATGAATATTGAGGATGTATCCATGTCTTACTGTCATAGACAACGCTTTCATGGACACAATAGTGATACTATTTGAAATTCTGAATTAAATTATATGGATAAATGTTCATAACTTTTAGAGAAACTACAGTGCCTTTTTCTGTAGTGACTGAGCCATTTTTGTTCCTACCAACAGCATTCAATTCTAATGTCTGTACAACATTGCCTTCTGTGTTTTGTTTTTATAATAGCCATGCTAACAGATATGAAGGGATAACTCCTGGTGGTGGTGTTGATTGCATTTCCGTGATAATCAGTCAAATTGTTCACTTATAAATATACTTGTTGGGTATATATCTATTGTTTTGGAGAAATTTATATCTAAATCTATAAGGTTACTATTTATTATTATTATGTTTATTTTTCTCTCCGTGTGTGTGTGTGTGTGTGTGTGTGTGTGTGTACAGGCTTGTGCATACCATGGCACATGTGTATAAGTCAGAGGACCATCTCAGGTATCAGTTCTAACCTTCTACCTTGTTAGAAACAAGGTCTCTTGGTTGCTTTTCACTGTCCACACCAGCTTACCTCACCCTTGAGATTCTGGGAATTCTGTTTCTGCCCCCTATCTCTCTGTAGGAGTCCTTGGATTACAGATCATGCATCTACCTTTTACCTGGGTTTTTGGGATTTGAACTCAGTTCCTCACAGATGTAGGACAAGCAGTTTTGCTTACTGGCCTATCTCCCTAGTCCCAGTTCTAGCATTTTTTCTGATTAAAATCATCTTTTTAACATTTTGAATATTAATTCTTATGATAGTTAATCTTGACTAGGAACTTCATGGGATTTAAAGTTACCTAGGAGACAAATCTCCTCTCTCTCTCTCTCTCTCTCTCTCTCTCTCTCTCTCTCTCGCGTGTGTGTGTGTGTGTGTGTGTGTGTGTGTGTGTGTGTGTTTACATTTCCAGAGAAGTTTATCTGAGGAGGGGAGACCTGCCCTGAACATGGGTGACACCATTCCGTGGGCTTCAGTCCTAGACTGAATGAAAAGGAAAAAGAAAGCAGAGTAATCTTTATCAATTGAAAAAAGATTTATTTTTATGTATGTGGGGGGGTGCCCTTGGATACCAGAAGTGGGTACTGGATCCCCTAGAGCTGGAGTTACAGGTGGTTGTGAGCCTCCTGATATGGAAAGGCAGCCTCTGGAAAGGCAGCAAGCACTTTTAACTGCTGAGCCAACTCTCCAGACCTACCAACGTCTATTTTTGCAGAAAAATGTAAAACAATTTATCTGGACCGATGGGCACAAACTTGTAATGCCAGTTACTTGGCAGGATTAAACCAGAGGATCATAAATTTTAAGACTTCCTGAGCTATAGACTGAGTTAAAGGCAAACTAGTGAGATTCTAGCCCAACATGAAATGTAAGAAGAGGGTCAGGGATATAGTTTGCTGGTATAGTAAATGTCTAGCATGTGCAAGAGCATAGGGTGAAATGCCAGTACAAACACACACACACACACACACACACACACACACACACACACACACAGAGAGAGAGAGAGAGAGAGAGAGAGAGAGAGACACAAATAACAAAAACACTTTTGACAATTTATATAATACCATAAAGGGTCACATATAGAAATGCTGAACTTGTGAAGGAAGAACAATTCCAGAAGCATGACATTTCCTGATTTCAAAAGATATTACCAAGGTGTAATAATCACCACATTACAACAGAGTTCATCACACATACACACAAAACAAAATGAAAAGCTGAAAAAAGAAATGCATGCATGTACAATGAACTAATCTTTGGCAAGCATGTCAAGAATAGATGATGGAGAATTGACAGTCTTTCCTAGTAAATTTAAGAAAATTGATACGAGTAAAAGCGCATAACTGTACAGTACACAAAGGTCAATTCAAACTGGATTAAAGACCTAAAAAAACCGAATAGTATATCTTCTAGTTTAGTTTCTCTTGCTGTGGTAAACACCATAAACAGAGCAACTTGGGGAGGAAAAGGTTTATTTGGATCACACATCCCAATCACAGTTCATCATTGAGGGAAGCCAGGGCAGGAACGCAAGGCAGGAACCTTGAGGCAGAGTCGAAGCAGAGACCATGGAGAAGCACTGATTGCTGGCTTGCTCTATGAATATAAAAATCAGATTATATTCTTCTAACAGATTAAAGTATCAAGTGGGCATTTTTATTCCAAAACAGCATAACAAAGTCATAACCAATATACAATGACACCAAAGCAAACTCAAATTTAAAAGAGACAGAATATACAACGTTTGTCTTTCTGGGTCTAGGTTATCTCATGCAGGATGGGTGTGTCCAGTTCCATTAATTTAAGTGTGAATTTCATAATTTCATTTTTCTTAACAGCTAAATAATATTTCATTGTTTAACTGTACCAGACCTTCATTTTCTACTCATCAGTTGATGGACATCAAGGTTTTTGTCCCTCTTCAATGTATATTTTTATTGAATTTTTGTGCATTTCATACAAACCATCTTAATCATATTTAGACACCTTCCCCATCCACACTGGAGTTCATGCATCCTGTCATATATGTTAAGTTTTTTCAAATCAAGTTTGTGTACCCTGACGTCCCTCAGTTCAAATTCATCCACTGGAGTCTAGTCAACCTACCTAGAGTCAGTCCCTTAATGAAAATCAGCTCTCCCTCACCCAGCTGTAATCAGCTGCAAATAGTTTCTCAACTAAGGTTTGGGCCTACTGCCCTTTTACCCAGTTCTATGCTGGGTTTTTCTCTGACTGAGTTTGTATAGGTCTTATGCATGATGTCGCCATCACTGTAAGTACATATGAGCAAGTTTCCAGATGCCTGGAAGACTTTCCTTGTGATTATTCACTTACCCTGGCACTTAAAATGTTTTCACTCCCCTCTTCTGCAATGATCCCTGAGTCATGGGTGGGTGAGATTTAATATAGGCATCCTAACCAGGGGAAAACATTCTGTAGTGTCTTTTTCTCTACACATTGGCGAGTTGTGGCCTACTGTGTGCACTGTATGAGGAAGTTTGATGGTGAGTGTAGAGAGATGCATTAGTATTCTATCTCCTGTTCTGCTGTGTTCTATAAGCCTTAAATGCAGAGGCTCCATTGTAGATGTGTCACTAAGGGCTAGGCATCTCTCAGAAACTTGTTCTCTGTGTATGACCAGTTGTGGAACTCTGTAATATTCCCCATCTGTTGCAAAAAGAAGCTTCTTCGATGAGTGGTGAATGGTATACCTGTCTGTAAATATAAAAAGCCATATTAACCAAACAGTAATAAATTACATTTGTCTAGGGATATGACAGAGGTAGGGTTTTCTCAATGATCTATGACCTCTCCAGCCTTGTGTATTTGGTTATGTTTACAGTGCTACACATGGGGTCCCTCCCATTGGAAGGCTTTAAGTCCAATTAGATAGCTGTTGATTACCCCCAAGATAAAAGTGCCACTAAAGTGCATCTTTATAGTTTGTTGTGCCAGTTGTTGTGGTTATTAGACTTTAAAACTGGGGTTGAACCATTGATTGATTTTGTGCCTTAGCAGCTTGCATTGCATCCTCTAAAACTATGAGAGCTAGTCTTCAGGGAGGAGGCTTCCAAGTCAGTTCCAGCTCCATTGCTCCAAGTCCTGTGTCTAAAAGTATGTCCTGTCTTTAGCAATAGAGTCTTAGCACCTTCAAGTTCTGGGAGGTAATCAAGGACTGTGGTGATAGCCTGTGTTATTTGGGGAGTCTCTTGGACTACCCTGACTAACAACTTGAAGGGAGGTTTCTCTTGTCTGGTACCGTTTATTGTTTCTTGTTATATAGCCTTCAGCTATGCAAATGCACTCGTGTTCAGATACTGTATGTATTTTTCAGTAGGTTTTTGAATTAATACATTCCCGTCTGGTTTTCCACACCATCTAAGCTTTGTTTATCTCTTCTCTTTCTCTCACTCTCTAACCTCCCTCCACCATACCCAGTTAAAATATCACCATTTCCTCCTTGATAATACCTGTCTTCTTTTACCCCTCTCTCTCTTGAGCTCCTTCTTCCCCTTTACTTGGATTCCTTGTATATCCTTCCTTCCTCTCTTCCCAATTGAATACCCCCATTTTTCCTATTTCCCCTTTCATAACATCTGTTTCCTACTCTCCCCTTCTCTTGGGCTCTTTCCTTCCCTTTACCTCTATGGTTCTTTTCATTTTCCTGGCTTCTTGCAGTCACAGTATGATATATACTCACATATAAGGATTTGGTGCTAAGATCCACAAATGAGAGAGAACATATATCACTTGCGCTTCTGTCTGTTATTTTACTTTGTATAACAGTTTCTAGTTCCCTCCATTTACCTATAAATCTCATGATTTCATCTTTACCACTGAGTAGAACACCATTGTGTAAATGTAACACATTTTCATCATCCATTCAGTCACTTGAAGGACATTTAGGTTGTTTCCATTTCTTAGCTATTGTGAAAAGAGCAGCAACAAAAATGGATATAAAAATATCTCTACAGTAGGATAAGTTCTTTGGGTATATGCCAAGAAGTGATATTACTGGATCATATGGTAGATTCATTTTTAGATTTAAAGAGTTCTCCACACTGCTTTTCATAATGGTTGCACAAGTTTGAAATCCCACCAGCAGTGAATGAGCACTCCACATCCTCACCAGGATTTGACGTCATTTATTCTCTTGATCTTAGACAGTCTGACTGGGGTGAGATGAAATCTTAAAGTGGTTTTGATTTACATTTTCCTAATTATTAATGATACTTAACAGTTTATTAAGGTGTTTCTTGGCCATTTTATTTCTTATTTTGAGAACTTTGTTCCTATCCATAGCCCCATCTTTTTATGGGGTAATTTGTTTTCTTGTTGTTTGAGTTCTTTGTATATGCTGGATATTAATCCTCTGTCAGATGTGCTACTGGTGAAAATTTTCTCCCACTCTGTGGTTTCCTCTTCACATTGTTGGTTGTTTGTTTTGCTGTAAAAAGGTTTTTTAGTTTAATTTGGTCCCATTTGTTGATTACTGATCTTAATTTCTGAGCAACTGATGTCCATTTTAGAAGGTCCTTTCTGACACCTATATCTTGTAGAGTTCTACCTAAGTTTTCTTTAAACAGTTTCAGTGTTTCAGTTGACTTGTGCAGGGTGAAATATAAGGGTCTAATTGTATTATTCTATGGGTGGAGATCCAGTTTTGCCAGTGCCATTTGTTGAAGATGCTGTCTTTCCTCCAGTGTGTGTTCTTGGCATCTTTGTCAAATATGAGGTGTCTGAAATTTCATGCACTCATCTCTTGTTCTTCATTATGTTTTACTGATGTATGTGTCTGTTTTCGTGCTAATAACATGCCATTTTTATGACTATAGCTCTGTAATATAGTTTGAGATCTGGTGTGGTAATCCTCCTAAGCTCTTTTGCTCAAGATTGCTTTGACAATCCAGGGTCTTTTGTGATTATATATGAATTTTAGGATTCTTTTCTAGTTCTGTGAAGAGTGTCCTGGGAATTTTGATTGGCATTGCATTGAATCTATAGAATGCTTTTGGTAGGATCTCTTTCTTCAAAGATTTAAAATTTTCATTGCAGAGATCTTTAATGTTTTTGGTTAGTTTTATTCCTAGATATTTTTGAGGCTATTGTGAATAAAAGGATTTCCACAAATGCTCTCTCAGGTTGCTTGTTATTGGTTTATAGACAGGCTACTGATTTTTGTAAACTGATTTTGTAATGATGGACATCAAGGTTGCTTCCATTTCCTGGCTATTGTGAATAAGGCAGTGATGAATGGTGATAAATACGTATCTCTGTAGTAGGATGTAGAGGCCTTTGGTTATATGCCCAAGAGTTGTGCGACTAGGGTTATATGGTAGATCTATTTCCAATTTTCTGAGGAATCTCCACATTGATTTCCATAGCATTGGCACCAGTTTGCACTCCCACCAGCATTGCATAAGGGACTCCCTTTCCACAAATGCTTGCCAGAATTTTGATGTCATTTGTGTTTTGTATCTTAGCCATTCTGACTGGGGTAAGAGTAAACCTCAAATCAGTTTTAATTTGTATTTCCCTGATGGCTATAGATGTTGAATGCTTTAACAAATATTTCTCAGCCCTTTGCATTTCATGTTTTGAGAACTCCCTGTTCAGTTTCTTCCTACAATTTTTAATTGGGTTGTTTGTCTTTTGACACTTAGTTTTTTAAAAAAATATTTTATTATTTTTATTTTATGTTTATTTTATGTTTACTTTTTGTATTTATGTATTTATTTATTATTTATTTATATTTTAAATTAAAAAAAAATTATTTTATATATATGACTGTATCTCCTGCATATATGTGAGTGCACCCGGGTCATGCAGTGCTGCAGAGGTCAGAAGAGGGCTTCAGATTCCCTTGGAACTGGAATTAAGGACGGTTCATAGCTACCATGTGGGTGCTGGGAATTGAACCCGGGTCCTCTGCAAGAGCAGTCAATGCTCTTAACTGCCGATCCATCTCTTCAGCCCCTGACATTTAGTTTTTTGAATTCTTTATATAGTCTAGACAATAACCCTTTATCAAAAGTATAGCTGATAAAGATGTTTTCCTATCCTGTAGATTTCTTCTTTACTCAAATGATGCTGTCTTTTGCTGTATAGAAGCTTTATAGTTTCATGAGGTCCCATCTACCAATTGTTAGATTTAATGCTTGAGCTATAGGAGTCCAGTTTAGAAAGTCCTTTCTTGTGCCTATAAGTTCCAGTGTATTCCCTACTTTTTCCTCTCTTAGATTTAGGGTATCACATCTTATGTTGAAGTCCTTGATCCATTTGGAGTTGAGTTTTCTGCATGGTGAGAGGGATCTATTTTCATTCTTCTACATATAGCTTTCCAGTTTGACTAGTACCATTTGTTCAAGATACTGTCTTTATTCCAGCATTTATTTTTTTAACCCTTTGTCAAAAATCAGGTGGCTATAATATGTGGACTTACCTCTGGGTCCTCAATTCTATCCCATTGATTGATGTATCTGTTTTTTATGCCAATAACATGCTATTTTTATTACTATAGCACTGTAGTATAAATTGAGATTAAGGATGGCAATGCCTCTAGCAGTTCATTTATTGTCCAGAAATATTTGAATATTCTTTTTCTTTTTTGTGTATTTCCATGTGAAATTTGAGATTATGTTTCCAATTTCTGTTAAGAACTGTGTTGGAATTTTAATGGGTATTGCACTGAATTTATAGGCTGCTTTTGGTAGGATGACCATTTCACAATATTATTTCTACTTATTCACTGTCATGGAAGGTCTTTCCATCTTCTGGCAGATTCTGCACTTTATTTCTTCAGTGTCATGATGCTTTTATTATACAAGTCCTTCAATTCCTTTGTTAGTGTCAATCCAAGATATTTTATGCTTGGGGCAGCTATTGTGAATGGTATCATTTCCCTGATTTCTTTCTTAGTTTGCTGTTGGTATAGGTTACTGATTTTTTGATGCTAATCATATTCCCTGCTACTTTTCTGAATGTGCTTACATGTGTGGTTCCATTAGAAATCCTTTGAGGTAAGGAAACTAGTAAATGACCGTGGGGAAGAATTTATGGGAGAGGAGATAAAATGCATTGATATATAGGGGAAAAGGGACTAATGGAGTAAGAAGGGTTAAATGGGGTATGGAATGGAAGAGCAGAGCAAAGGAGGGAGTACAGGAAAGAACAACTACCTTTAAGTAAAGGCCTTTAGAAGAACTCATGGAAGCCTACTGGTATAGAAGCTTCTTAAAGTATATACATACAATAGAAAAAGAGATTAAAAGGAGTTACATATAACATGGGACATCACCTGTAGTAGACACCATAGGCTAACAATAACAATTCCAGGAATGGACTCCTTCTTTTGAAACTGTTGACCGGACTAAGGGTCCCATGGACCCTCAAACAATACTGGCCATTGCTCCTCCTCTTGGTTACCTACCAGAACCTGTTAGTAAGATGCTGTTGATGAAGACCCTACATACATGAACTGTAGAACAAACAAGGAAAATAAAGCTGGTACTGACTTCAAAGCTTCATCTCTACTGACTAGCCTTCATAGTGCTGGAAGATGCTATGCATGCTAGTGGAAGAGAGGGGAGATAATTGACCTTACCCAACTGTGAATCCTGTGAGCTATGACAACTGGCAAGTTATGACCATGTATACAATAGTAGCACAAATGTTTGGAAGTGACAAACCCCTTTCTGATTGGAATTGAGGTCCACTTCACAAGATGGAGCCCTTACATGACCCTGGTATTAGGCCTAAGAACCTGTGGTTAGACAGATCACATGCCAAAGGGGAGAGCCTAATAATATTATTCTGCTAAATACATTTAGTATTAAACCAACTCCCAATGGCTTATTGCTATACCTGTAGATTAACGCATCTCTCAACTCTCAGCAGAGAATATTCCTCGTGCAGCAGATGGTAATTAGTACAGAGACTCACGGGTGGCTAATGTGCAGAGAAGAAGCTGCAGACTACTTATCTCTGGATAGAACCTATATCAAACTTTTTCATCCCAAGGCCCAGGGATCATTGTAGAAGAGGGGGTGGAAGAACTGTAAGAGTCAAAGGCAGTGGATGACCTCAAGGAAACAGTTTTACAGAGAGCTAGACAGATACCATATGACTTCACAATAACGGTGACAGCATACAGACGTTACATGTAACCTCATGCCAAGGAAAATAAAGAAGTGGTGAAGTGGATAGGAAACCCCAACCCTAGCTGAGGAAAAATTGGCAGTCGATAACTACCGGGATGAGGAGAATCAGTATTATTTACAGGTGTAACTCTGTGTAGGTTACTGAGGCTCCAGTGGATAGATCCACACTAAAGGACACTTGGGGACAGAAGTTTGACTCAATAGACCTTATAATGGAGTTCTTGAAATCAGGGGTGTATTACTGGGGTGCAGGTAAGGGGAGGGGGTATGATAAAAACATCGCATCAAATTTGTAAATATTCAATAAAAAGAATTTAAAATTTTTCAGCAGGGAAAATATCAAATCTTGCAGCTCCAAGGACAAGCTCGAGATGCAGTTTTGGCCACTGTAAACCAGAGCTTCTGTGTGCTGACCATGAGGAAATAATTCCCAGATGATTTCACTTCAATGATGCTGGTCTCTTGTTAATTACACCTGATTCTTCAAGTCCCCCCAGGTGGCCAGAAACCGCAGTTTCTCAATGCAAAATATCACAAGAATAGCCACGATAAAAATCTTTACTTCCCTCTGAAACGTTCTAAGCTATGCCTTCATCTTCTAGATCTCTTTTATATCATATTTTAAGTTCCCACAGAACAGTTCACTAAACTCCAAGCACTAAATGGTTTTCCAACTCAAAGCTTGTCACTATAAATCTCACGCAAGATCTTCCTCACAGTGAGGAAGAGTTTCATAATATTTGTCTTGATGGTGACTTTATGGATATGACAGGATACGAACAGAGAGCAAAAGCAAAAATGAATTTTATACAGACATATACATGCTGTGAATTGCTTGCTCTTCTATTTATTTATTTTGTGCTAGTGTTGTAATGTTATCAAGAACATCCATGCACATCTTTTTGTGGATATGTGGATTTCTCTTGGGTAAGTTCCTGGGACTGGAATTGTTTGATAAGGTTATAAATGTATATTTAGTTTTAAAAAACACTGATAAACTGTTTTTCCAAGTTTAATGTGTTGTTTTATATTGCAGATAGAATGCATGGTATTTCCATTTACTACTCTTCTTCAGTAAACACTTGATATTTCCAGTCTGTAATTTTTAGCCTATTTAGGACATGTGTAACTGTATCTCTGCAGCTCTCATTTTGTTTCTTGATTAATAATGGTACATGTTTACATATGTCTATTAGCTATATATTCTCTATATTTATAATTTTAGACACAAAGTTTTCAAATATTTCCTCATTTTGTGACCTGTCTTTTCATTTTCTAATCTCTCCTTTTATGTGTCTTTGTGTGTGTGTGTGTGTGTGTGTGTGCACATACATATGCACATGTGTGCACAAATGTGTTTGCTTGTGAGCATGTGTAGGGGACAGAGGTTGACACTGGTATTTCTTCCTCAGTTGCTTTTCCACCTTATTTTTGAGACAAAAATCTTTCATCGATACATAACTCACCATTTTGTCCCCCAGCACTGGGGTTATAGATATACCCCACCATGCCTGGCTTTTATAGATGCTGAGGAATACCACTCAGGTTCTCCTGCCTGCAAAGCAATCACTTTACCAACTAAGCCATTTCCTAGCCATTTTTACTTCTTTAAAAAAGAAAAGTTAGTAGGTTTGATGATGTTTATTATGCTACTTTTGTTTGGTTTTGGATTTATTGTTTTTGCTTTTGTGTTCTGAGACACCTGCCTCTGCCTCCTGAGTATGCATTAATATTTTATTCTATGATTTGACTTGTGTTCTGTTCAATCCATAATTTCCTAACCCAAAGTCACAATGACTTTTCTCCTATATATTCTGGAAGTTCAATAATACATAAATGGACCCCCACCTGCATACACACAAATGATAGTAAATTTGAAAAATAATGTATTGTACTATCACAGGGGCATCTAATCATTTAGCTTCTTTGGCCACACTTGATGAAGAATTGTTTTGATCACACATTAAAGACATAGGCACTAAGAAAAAGTGATGAGGTTTCAGTATAATTTCCATTCATCACCATGCATAAGCAAAACATTTCTCACCTAACAATTCTGATCCTAAATATGTGGTGTCCTATTAGAAGAATCTTAAAATCATAAACAGGCCCCAAGTTTATGATCACTAATGAAGAAAACAAAAATATATGTGATAAAAAACCATGTTTTTAAAAAGACTTTTTTTGGTCTTTTTGAGACAAGATTTCCCCATAGCTGCAGCTGGCCTGGATTCGCTAATGGAGACCAGGCTGGCCTCAAACTCACAGAGATCCGCCTGCCTCTGCCTCCTGAGTGCTGGGATTAAAGGCATGCACCACCATGCCCAGCTAAAAAAGATTTTTAATTATAGAAATGAGGATGACAAAGAGCCAGGGTTGGCACATGACCATAAGGAAACAGAGTCCTGCAGACCTCTGGGAACTTGCTCATATGAACTTACAGGTATCTGACTGTAATGGAAGCTAATATATCAGTATCTGGTTCAGTGGGAGCAGCTGCAGCTCTTGGAGAGTTCTCACGGTGCTCATCATGTGTTTTGACTCTCTGTATGCTTCATTCTTGAAAATAGTTGCTCAAAAATGTGGGTGTTACCAAAAATCAATGACTTAAGTCAGATACTGTTGTGAAGTAAGGGACATTTATCTTTTGGAAGCTAGGACCTATGAGGGTCTGGTCAAGAGACATGATTGAATTTTTCCTTTTTCATTTGTTTGTTTGTTTTTGCTCCATGGTCCCCCTGCAGCCCCAGATGGCCTGAAACTCACTATGTAGACCAGGCTGGCCTCAATTTCACAGAAATCAGCTGCCCCTGCCTCCCAAGTGCTGGGATTAAAGGTGTGCACCACCATGCCCAGCTTGATTTTTTTTTATGTTAAATGTCAGATTGCATCTTTACCCATTCCTTTTGAAAACTGGCAGGTAACATTTATGTTGACTGAAAATAGAGTCACACATACATCAATATATATTTTCCCTGAGATTTTTAAATATATTTTCAAATTCTTGTTTCAAAATCTTTTTTCTCAATGTATATTTTTATTGAATTTCTGTGAATTTTATACATCTTAATATTTAGACCCCCCATCCCACACCTATAGCCCCCCATAGCTCCCATTCCAGATTTCATGTATTCTGTCATACATGTTAGGGCCTATCACGTTAAGTTTGTGTACAGATGTCCCTTGGTGCAAGTTCCTTCACTGGCATCTAGTCAGCCTATCTAGAGTTACTCCTTAAAGAATATCAACTCTCCCTCACCCTGCAGTAATCAACTGCCAATAGTTCCTCAGCTAAGATTGGCACTGACAGCACATTTCCACAGTTCTATGCTGGGTATATGTGAAAATGCTGAAATGAGGGGCTGGAGAGATGACTCAGTGGTTAAGAGCACTGACTGCTCTTGCAGAGGACCCAGGTTTGATTCCAAGCACCCACATGTGGCTAACAATCATCCATAAGTCCAGTTCCAGGAGGATATGATGCCTTCTTCCAACCTCTAAGGGCATTGCAAGACTTGGGTGCACTTATACACATGCAGGCAATATATTAAATTATTATATTTTAAATTTGCTTACAAATTAGAGGCATTTTCATCAGTGCCCCGCTTTTTTTTTTTTTACATGGATTCTGGAGTTGAATTCAGGTCGTCATTCTTGCAAGATGGCTTAGTTTGCTTCTCTATTGCTGTGATAAACACCATGATCACAGCAACTTGAAGGAAAAGGTTTATTTAACCTAATAGAAAACAGTGCATCATGGAGAGAAGCCAGACAGGAACTGAATAATAGACCATGGAGAAATGGTACTACTGGCTTGCTCCTCTGGCCTGTGCTCAGCCCATTTTCTTATACAGTCAAGGACTACCTGTCCAGGAGTGGCACCTCTCACAGTGGTCTGGGGTCTCCCACATCACTCAGCAATCAGACTTCCACCATCCACATTTCTCTCAGGATAGCTGTTTCAAACTCCATACCAACAGTTCACTGAGCTCTGAGCACTCAGTGGCTTTTCCAGTCAAAAGTTTGAAATACTTTCATAATCCTCCCCCAAACACGTTCAAGTCCTTCACAACAATACTCCTCTCTCTGTACCAATTTCTGCTCTAGTTTGCCTTTTCTATTGCTGTGATAAACCATGGACCCAAACCACCTTGGGGAGGAAAGAGTTGATTGTACCTTACAGCTTACAGTCCATCATGGAGGGGAGCCAGACAAGAACTCAGGGCAGGCACCTGGAGACAGGTAGTGAAACAGACCAGGGGGGAAATGCTGCTTACTGGCTGGCGCCACTAAGGCTGTGCAAACTGCTTTCTTATATAAGCCAGAACCACCGACCTAGGAGTAGCACTGCCCACAGGGGCCTGGGATCTTGCACATCACTCAACAAGCAAGAAAATGCTTCATCAAATATCCACAGGTCAATGGAGAAAATGCCCTAATTAAGGTTCCCTCTTCCCAGGTGTGTCAAGTTGACAGGAGAAACTACCTAGTGCACAAGGAAAGTGCCTTACTCCCTGAGCTACATTCCTGTCTCTAAGTGTTCATCTACTGATACTAAGGAAGCATTTCTTCAATGACATATTTGTTATCAATTAGAATTGCAAGTCGAGCTGTATTTGTAGCATTAGCTCTGTCATCCTTTGCCAGAGCATAACATTTAAAACATGCTTCTGTACTTTCCTATTTTGAATTTATTGAATTCATCTGGTTATACCCTGGTGGGACACTGATTTTAGAAATCACCCCCCTTTTCCAGGGCATATTATATCTGCCATACTCTCCATATATTACTTAGTAAATTCACTATCAGTAAGTGATTTTGATTTTTGATATTAAATGTGCGGATACATAACTAGGTTTTATAATAGAGTTCATCTGAATATTACTTTGGAAAAAATTTTTTGACTTTTTTCTTTCTGCTGTTTTTGTTCATATGGCCCACTCCTTGACATACACTGAATTTGGAGACATGTTTTCAGATGTAATGTTTTTCAAATAACAGTTTTTGAAAACATTCACAAGAAGAATGCCTCTAAGGATGAAAACACTAATCATCTGTCCAATTTTCAGTGGACAATCTTCTTTCGTGTATAATATTTAGCTGGGGGAGAGGGCTCTGCTTTCTTTTGAAGTATTGTAGAAACCATGCTGAGATCTTTTTTGAAAATCATACATAAGGGACTATATCTACTTTTCTTATGAAAACTAATTGGCAGAAAAATAGAAATCAAGGCTTAGGCTCTTCCCTATCTCAGCTGTTGATGCCATGTGGAGGCCTAATTGCAGAGTGCTGTAGGTGACGAGAGAGGCATGACTGAGATGTAGAAGCATGCTTATGTAGTCAGAGGAGAAAACATATTGTGTTCTAAAATAGTGTTAAGCATCTATCAGTTTCAACGTTAGGTTAAAACATTCATTTTTGCATTTTAATGTTTTATTAGCATATATTAAATGTACATAAAGGATTTCCTAATGACATGGTCATACATACACATAATGTATTTCAATCATATTCATGTCCACATTACCCACTCATACCTTTCTGCTGATCACTTTTTCTCCTAAACTAATCTTCTTCTACTTACATATATTTTATTTTTATTTTGTTCTTTGAGAATTTCATACATGCATATAATGTATTTTGATCAAATCCACTCCTCATTCCCTCCCTTCCAATTCCTTCCTTATTACTCCCCCCACCCCACCTTTTCCTTCCCAACTTCAAGTGGTCTCTTTAAAAAAGACCTGCTGAGTCCATTTAGTGCTGCCTGTATGCACTTTGACTAGTTTTAGATCTCTGTATTTATAAATATCTATTGTAAAAGAAGATTTCCAATAAGTTTTGAGAGATACACTACTCTACAGGGAATAAGACCATCTACTGGAGCATGGGTAGCTTCTCAGGATCAGAATCCCTAAAGAAAATTCACTACTCCCCAGCAACCATCAATTGCCAATAGTTCCTCAGATAGGGGTAGAACTTCACAGGGCCCTACCGCATCCATTATGGAATTTTGACTGGTATGATCTTGTACAGGTCCTGTGTTTGCAGTCAGAGCTGTTGTGAGTTCATGTGTATAATTGTGCTGTCTCAGATGGAAGATATTGTTTTGCTGCACATGTTTACTTCCGTTGGATCTTACAATTTTTGCCCCCCTTACACCATGATCCATGAGCCTTGGATGAAAGGACTGTGATATAGATATCCCATTTAGAACAGAGCACTCTACAACCCTTTACTCTTTGCACTTTGATTAGTTTTAGATCTCTGTATCAATAACTATCTATTGTAAAAGAAGCTTTTCCAGTAAGTTTTGAGAGATACACTACTCTACAGGTATAAAGATGAGGTATAAGATAAGGAGGAGTATATTATTATCTCCATTTAGTGGAACAACAATAGTATTATGTAATCCCCTAGGGCCAATGACCTCTCCAGTCATAGAGCTTTCACCAACTTAATGGACAATACAAGATAAAGAATCCTGACTTATGGAGCAGGGGCTCTTTTATACTTTGAGAAAAAAATTACTGAGAATTTCATACATGCATATAAGGTGATTTGATTAAATCCATGCTCACTCCCTCCCCTCCAACTCCTCCCGTATCTCCCCGTCACTTTTTTTCTGACAACTTCATTTACTCTTTTTTTCTTTTTTTGTGTTTTTTTTATTTTTTTAAATTTAATAACCACATGATTAGAAGAAGCATTTCATTACAGCTTTAACATATTCAATAACAATTTCCAGAGCAAGGATACATCTCTTTCAAAAATGGCTGTAAATTTTTAGGTTCACAGTTGAATTAATACAGTTATACAATATTGAACTCAGTATAAATCCTGTAAGACATAAAATTGAATGAGTTTTTAACATTTAAAAAGATCTCCATTTTATTTTAAAATATGCTTTTTCCTACAGACTCATTTTAATACTATTAATGCTTAGATGTTTGCACATCTGTCTCTAATCTCTATGTATCTGATTATTACTAGTCACAGTGGTTACACTAGGATCTTTGGCACCTGAGTATGGATATAAAGTCATCAGGTAGATTTCAGTGGTAATGTTTATCACCTCTACTAATTTAACATGAAGTAAATTTTTATGTTTCCTTTTCAAATATGTCATTTTTTATTGTTGATTTTTTTGTGTCTCTATCATACAGAACATCCCAAACAATTTTATTTGTTTCTATACCCACTTGCCAATTGGCACCC
Source organism: Nannospalax galili (assembly GCF_000622305.1). Classification (NCBI taxonomy): domain Eukaryota; kingdom Metazoa; phylum Chordata; class Mammalia; order Rodentia; family Spalacidae; genus Nannospalax; species Nannospalax galili. The sequence goes on along the minus strand of NW_008352325.1, from coordinate 404,405 downwards.
TCCTGTAGCCTCCCTTCCCCAACTGGAGCCCATATACTCTGTCATCCCTGTTACTGTCCACTGAGTTGTCGGCACCCCCAGCCATTCCCCAGTGCTTGTCTATCCAATGAATCTAGTCATCCTTGTTATAGGAAGATCAGCTATTCCTCATCTAGAAGCAATCAGTTGTCAGTATTCCTTTAGATAAGATTGGGGTCTGCTGTTCATATTCCCAGTTCTATGTTAGGTTACCGTCTGGGAGTCTTTTGGGCCACCCTGGCCAATAACTCAAAGGAAAGTAACTCCTGTCTGGCATTGTTTCTTGTTATGTAGCATTTAGCTGTACATATGGACTCTTAAAAAATTATATTGACCCATTTATCTTTGGTTATACTTTCCTTTTGGGTGTTTAAGACCCTACAGTGGTCCAGATAAACCAATTTTTTTTTACCCCTAAGGCCATGTGAGGATCTGTTCCTCAGGGGTCATGTGGGCTTGGGAGGAGCCCCTGGCTCTGTTCTTTTACCAGTTCCATCTATGTGAAGATAAGTCAAAGGTCCTGAAGGACCAAACGTTCTCAGATAAACCTTGCCTAGACATATATTTTTCAATCTAGTTATATGTATAATTTGTCAGTAGGTTGTTGGACTAATATGATTCCCTCTGTTTTTTTAAAACTAGCTAGGCATTATTTATCTCTCTCATTGTCTAACCCTTCCACCATGGTTTCCCCATTTAAGGTGCCCCCATTTTTCCCTTAATAACCTTCTCCTATGGTCCCACCTCTCTTGAACTCCTCCTTTCCCTTTATCCCCTAGGTTCCTGGTATAACTGTCCCCCCCCCCTTAAAATAACCCCATTATTATCCATATCTCCCTTAACACCTGTTTCCTACTGTTCTTCTCTTTCAGATTCTTTCTTTTACTTTACTTCCCTGGTGCCTTTTCATTATCCTGGTTCCTGTAGTTATGCATGGATACATAGTCACTTATCAGGATTTGGGGCTAGGGTCCACATATGAGGGAGAACATATTTCCATGTTTTTTTTAAAAATTTTCTTCTGAGTCTGTGTTACTTCACTTAGTATAACATTTCTAGGTCCATCCATTTACCTGTAAATTTCATGATTTCATCTTTCTTTACTGCTGAGTAAAACTCCATCATATAAATGAACCACATTTTCATTATCCAATCATCAGTTGAGGGGCACTTAGGTTGCTTCCATCACTTAGCTATTGTGAAAAGAGCAGCAATAAATACGGATGTACAAGTGTCTCTGAAATAGGATGAGTTCTTTGGGTATATGCCAAGGAGTGGTATAACTGGGTCAAATATAACTGGTACGTTCATTTGTAGTTTTTTAAGAGTTATCCACACTGCTTTCCATAGGGTTTACAATCCCACAAGCAGTGGATGAGCGTTGCACTTTCCCCATATCCTCTCCTTTGACACTAAAGTTGTCTAGCACACTTGATCTTAGCCAGTCTAACTGGGGTAAGATGAAATCTTAAAGTGGTTCTAATTTGCATTTCCCTAATTACTAGTGATGGTGAACACTTTTTAAGATGCGTCTTAGCCATCTTTATTTCTTCTTTTGAGAACTCTCTGTTCAGTCCCTTAGCCCATCTTTTAATTGGGTTACTTCCTTTCTTGATTCTTTGTTTCTTGAGTTCGTTATATATTCTGGATGTTAAACCTCTGTCAGATGTGTCGCTGGTGACACCCATTCTGTGGGCTCTCTCTTCACTTCATTGGTTGCTTCTTTTGATGTACAGAAGCTTTTGAGTTTAATGAGGTCCCACTGGTTGATTCTTGACCTTGTTTCCTGGGCAATTGATGCCCAGTTTAGAAAATCCTTTCCTACACCTATATCTTGTGGGCTATTGCCAATGTTTTCTTTTAACAGTTTCAGAGTTTCAGGCTTCACATCTAGGTCTTTGATCCATTTAGAGTTGGCTTTTGTGCAAGGTGAAAGATAGGGGTTTAGTTTCATTCTTCTACAGGTAGACATCCAGTTTTGCCAGCACCATTTGCTGAACATGCTTTCTTTCCTTCAGTGAATATTCTTGGCCCCTTTGTGAAATATCAGGTGGCTGGAATTGCATGTGATCATATTTGGGTCTTCAATTTTGTTCCATTGATCTATGGGTCTATTTTTGTGTCAGTATGATGTTGTTTTTATGACTATAGCTCTGTAATACAGTTTAATAACTGGTATAGTAATCCCCCCAGCATTGCTCTTAGTGATCAGGGTCACTTTGGCTATCCAAGGTCTTTTGTGCTTCCATATGAATCTTAGGATGTTTTTTTCCAATTCTGTGAAAAAAATGTCATGGGAATTTTGATTGGCATTGCATTGAATCTATAAATGGTTTTTGGTAGGATGGTCATTTTTACAATATTAATTCTTCCAATCCATGAGCATGGAGGTCCTTCCATCTTCTGATGTCTTCCTTAATCTCTTTTTTTAAAGATTTAGTTTTCATTATAGAGGTCTTTAATATCTTTGGTCAGGTTTGTTCTGAGATTTTTTTTTTGCAGATATTGTGAAGGGGAGTGTTTCCATGTACTTTTTCTCTGATTACTTGCTATTGGTCTTTAGAAGGCTACAGACTTTTGTAGATTAATTTTGTAACCTGCCACTTTACTGAATGTGTTAATAATTTCTAGGAATTTTTTGGTGGAATTTCTGATATCTCTTAGACATAATATCATATCATTTGCAAAAGGGATAATTTGATCTCTTCTTTTCCAATACTACTCCTTTAGTTTCCTGCTCTTCTCTTACTGCTCTTGCAAGAGTTTCAAGCACTATGTTAAAGAGAAGTGGAGATAGTGGACAGCCTTGTCTAGTTCCTGATTTCAATGGGAATGCTTCCACTTTCTCTCCATTTAGAATGCTGTTGGCTGTGGGTTTGTTATATGTG
>NW_008352325.1:400799-401373 GCF_000622305.1 Nannospalax galili | reverse complement strand
AGGTATGTTCCCTCCAGTCCAGTTCCCTCTAGGACTTTGAGCATAAATGCATGTTGAATTGTGTCAAAGGCCTTCTCTGCATCTACTGAGATGACCATGTCTTTCTTGTCTTTGAGCCCATTTATATGATTTATGACATTTATTGACAGGTATATTGAACCATACCTGCATCTCTGGGACAAAGCCAACTTGATCATGGTGCATGATATTTTTGATGTGTGTCTGTATGTCGTTTGCAAGTATTTTATGAGAAATTTTGCATCTATGGTCATTAAGGATCTGGGTCTATAGTTTTCTTTTTTGGTTGTATCTTTACCTGGCTTTGGTATTAGAGTGATGCTGGCTTCATAGAAGGAATTTTGAAATTCTCCCTCCATTTCTATCTTTTTGAATAAATTAAGTAGTATTGAATGCAGATCTTCTTTAAATGTCTGATAGAATTCTGCTGTAAATCCATCTGGTCCTGGGCTTTTTATAGTCGGGAACTTTTGTATTACTGTTTCAATTTCTTTTTGGGATATGGGTCTGTTTAAGCTGTTAATCTCTTCATGGTTTAGTTTTGGTGGTTCCCATG
>NW_008352325.1:399450-400512 GCF_000622305.1 Nannospalax galili | reverse complement strand
CCACAATGCAATGTTAAGTCATTTATTTGTGTTCTTTCTGATGTTTTGATGTAGTCACTTAGAGCTACAAACTTCCCTCTAAGGACAGCTTTCAGTGTGTCCCAGAGGTTTTGTTGCGTTGTATTGTCCTTTTTATTTAATTCCAGGAATACTTTTATTTCTTTCTTAATTTCTCTTTTGGCCCATATATCATTCAGGAGTGTGTTGTTTAATCTCCATGTGTTCATGTCGTGATTAGGGCTTCTTTGGGTGTTGATTGTAAGCTTTATTGCATTGTGGTCTGATAGAATACATGGAATTATTTCAATCTTTTTGTATTTCTTGAGGTTTGTTTTGTGCCCCAGTATATGGTCAATTTTGGAGAAGGTTCCATGGGGTGCTGAGTAGAAAGTATGTCCTTTGGTGTTTGGGTGGAATACTAGGTAGATATCTGTTAAGTCCATTTGATATATGGTATTGTTTAATTCTGATGTCTCTCTGTTAACACTCTGCCCTGTTGACCTATCTAATGGAGACAGTGGGGTATTGAAGTCGCCTACTATTAATGAGTTGGGGTTAATCTGAGTCTTAAAGTCCTGTAATATTGTTTGTATGACGTTGGGTGCACCAGAGTTCGGTGAATATATGTTCATGATTATAATATCTTCTTGATTTCATTGTTCCTTTGAGCAAAATGAAGCAGCCCTCTTTGTCTCTTCTGATTAGTTTTAGTTTAAAGTCTATTTTGTCAGATATTAGAATTGCTACGCCTGCTTTTTTCTTAGTGCCATTTGCTTGGTATACTTTTTTCCATCCTTTCACTTTGAGATAGTGTCTTTCCTTGAAGGTGAGATGAGTTTCTTGCAGACAGCAAAAGATGGGGTTTTGTTTCTTAATCCATTCACATAATCTGTGTCTTTTGATTGGGTAGTTCAGTCCATTAATATTTAATGTTATTAATGAAAGATGAGTATTGAATCCTGTCATTTTTTTTCTGTTTACATTCTTGATACAGCTGTACTTTTCCACAGTTATACCTTCTTTGGATTTCTTTCTGAAACCCCTTGGGTGTAGTCATTCCTT
>NW_008352325.1:399057-399331 GCF_000622305.1 Nannospalax galili | reverse complement strand
TTGGCATCTGTGGTCATTTAACACTGGGAATACTTTGGTCCAGGCTCTTCTGGCTTTCATAGTTTGCATTGAAAAGTCAGCTGTGATCCTACTAATGGGTTTTTTATATGTGACTTGTTGTTTCTCTTTTGCAACTTTCAGAATTGTCTCTTTCTTTTGTACGTGTAGTGTTTTTACTATGATACGCCATGGAGAGTTTCTTTTCTAGTCCTATCTGTTTGGTGTTCTATATGCTTCTTGTATTTATATGGGCATGTCTTTCTTTAGTTTTGGG
>NW_008352325.1:398407-398667 GCF_000622305.1 Nannospalax galili | reverse complement strand
GTGTTCTTTAAATTCATTGAATTCTTTTATCATGTTTATAATTGTTCTTTTGAGTTCCATGTCCTGCATTACCTCTAGGGGGTTTTCATTGTACTCCTCTAGAGGACTATTGGTATTTGGTCGGGATATGTTATTTTGTTTTTTCATGTTATTATTTTTCCTCCGTGATTTTGACATATGAATTGCTTTTGTAGTTTCTGATTCTTGTGTGAGACTCAGGCCTTCAAGTTTAGGTCTGCTTCTTTTTGTGAACCTTATGA
>NW_008352325.1:379561-398289 GCF_000622305.1 Nannospalax galili | reverse complement strand
GAGGTCCAATTCAGGTGAAGGTCAGATGTTTTCAGGCTTTCTCCTAAGGTCTGGATCCCTCCAGGAATGATTTTGGCCTCAGGAATGTGGGGGTTGGACTGGCCTGGGAGCCTGCCCCAGGAAGATGCTGGTCTAGGGCAGCTGGTGGCTGTGCCACCAAGAGATGCAAAGGCAGATGGGGGCGGGAAGAGGCCCCAAGGCCTCCTGGGGACTGCACCGAGGAGCTGGGTTGGTCTGGATGCAAAGGATCAGGAAGAAGAAAGGTCAGCTACCGTGTCCAGGAAAGAGTCTGGTGGGTGGTGCAGGCCCAGGGAAGCAGAGGGAGTTGATGGCGGGGCCCATCCCAGAAGCAGTGCTCCTGGGGCCCAGAGAAGGCACTATGTTGGTCCGGATGAAAAGGATCAGGGAGCAGTATTGGTTCCCCAGGTGTCTGGGGCCCCAAGACAAAGAATGGGCCAGGGCCCAAACTTGGAGGAGAGAATGGCGGCAGAGATGGAAGGGTGAATGAGGTTGGGGGAGTCAAGGTGCAGAGGGTGCAATGGACTTACCCCAGAGAGAGGCCTGTGGGTAGGAGAGCCCCTTTAACTCTTAAAGAAATATACTGATCACTTGAATCTTTGGTTATACTTTCCTTTTGGGTGTTTAAGACCACACAGTTGGCCCAAATAAACAAATTTTTTTTCCTCTTAAGATCATTGAAAATCTGTTCCTCAGGGGTTACTTGGGCTTGGCAGGAGCTCCTGCCTCCTATCTTTCACCAGTTCCATCTATGTGAAAATAAGTCAAAGTTCCTGCTTGACCATGGATGGCTTCCCTTGGAAACATGGAGGAAATGTTTCCCCTCCTCTTTGTAGGTCAGTGGGCCCTCCAGTCTGTAGAATGGACACTGGTTCAAGTCCATCTGGTGGGGTCTCCATGGCCTCCCTGAACAAGAGGACAGGTGACTCATTACAGTTACAGGACATTTTGAGAGATAAGGAGCATGTTTGAAAGCCAATCAAAAAAGTAGTTGTTTACTCCCTTAACATATATTTCATTATTGCACTAATGGGCATATCGTGGTAAGCCAGCCATTGTCAGAATTCATAAGGTTCACAACTGGGTAATATGGCTGAATTTTTTCTTCCCCAGTAGCATTTATAGCAACTTCAAACACTATGAAAGCTAGCCAGTAAGGATGAAGCTTCTAGGTCAGTACCCGCTTGATTTTTCTATTTTTATGGTACAAATATACAGTGGCTTCAGCAATCGGGTCTTATCATCAAGTTTTGGAGAGTAACCAAGAGCAATGGCAATAGCTTATAATGTTTTGGGGAGAGATCTATGGGACTCCACTGACCAACAAGTCAAGAAGAGGTAACCCTTACATAGCATTAGGCTCTTTCTTTGATAGCCCATGTTGTCTGAGGGAAGCATTATCCCCCAACCCTATTACAGTCACTCAAGTTAAACTCTTTTTTATATGTATATGTTTTGGGAAGCTTCTGTAGGAGCAGGGTTCCATATTGGATTTTCAAAGGCTTTTAGTATTATTTATCCCTTCTAATAATCACTTCTCTACCTTGTCCTTCTGTCTCACAAGCCAATGAACATTTCCTGTTCCATTATTCCCTTCCCCCCATCATGCTACCTGTGTTCTATCTCCTTTTCATTGAAATACTCCATGTTATCTTACTAATTTCCTGCCTTCTCTGGGTACTCAAATTTAAGCACAAATATCTAAAGATTCAAATCTACCATCCACATATGAGAGAAAGCATGCAACATTTCTCTTTCTGGGTCTGGATTACCTCACTCAGAATAATTGGGTCTGGATTACCTCACTTAGAATAATTATTTTTGGTTTCATTTATCTATAAATGTCATAATTTCATTTTTCTTTAGAGCTGTGGATATATATCAGGATATAAACTCACATTTTAAGTATTTGGAGCTAGGATCCACAAATGAGAGAGAGCATGCATCACATGTTTTTACAAGACAGGGTTACCTCACTTAGTATATCAATTTCTCATTCCATCTGTTTACTCTCAAATTTCATGATTTTGTTTTTCTTTACTGCTGAATAAAACTTCATTGTGTAAATGTACTAAATTTTCATTATTTTATTGGTTGAGGGACGTTTAGGTTGTTTCCTTTTCCTGGCTATGTGAAAACAAACGTGAGGAAGTATCTCTGTAGTAGGATATTAAGTCCTTTGGTTATATGTCAAGGAGCGGTATAGCTGGATCATACGGTAGATCTATTTTTAGTTCTTGAAAGTTCTCCACATTGATTTCCATAATGGTTGTTCCAGTTTGCAATCCCATCAGTGAGCGAGGGTTTCCCTTGCCAGCATTTGCTGTCAATTTTTTTATCTTAGCCATTCTGACTTGGGTAGGATGAAACCTTAAAGTAGTTTTAATTTGCATTTTTCTTATTACTAAGTGTATAAAAGACATAAAATGGGTGGAATTTGGACTAATGACTTTTAATTAATCTTAGACAACTCACTGAAGCATGTGTTCTTCTTATGATATGGGCACCTAATTTTTTTCCCCTGAGAACCTCTGTTTGCTAGCCCATCCCCAAAATAATGAATGAATGTGGGTATGCTTGAGAATTAACATATCAAAGCACTGAAAGACAGCACATCAATCTTCATCAAACACACGAAAATTGATAAAGGATGCTTGACAATATGTGTATGAGATATTGTAGAACTAGGCTAGACTTTCTGATAAGGGTGGATCCAAACTTGTACTTCCTAATTGAAACAGGAGAAGTGGTTTTGAATAAAAATTATGAGTGAGACCTGACTCAAAACACAGTTCCAGATACAGTTCCAGACACAATTTCACAGTATCATTCCAAGAAATATCTGGGGGAATGGGTGTCCTCAGAGTCTGGGCCTACTACTAAAAATTAAATTTAAGAATGAGGCTATTTTATTCAGGTATAATTGTAATGTTGGCATAGTCACTGCAACCAAGGATATTAAATACTTATAAAGATACTTCTTAGAAAGGGCTAGAGAGATGACTCAGTGGTTAAGAGCACTGGCTGCTCTTGCAGAGGACCAAGGTTTGGCTCTCAGCACCCACATGGTGGCAAATAACAGTCTGTAACTCCAGTTCCATGAGTTATGACATCCTCTTCTGACCTTAGTGGCCATTGCATGATATGGGTGTACTTATATACATGCAAGCAGAACACTCATACATATAAAATTTAAAAATGATAAATAACATTTTTAAAAGATTTCTTAGACACTATTATTTCTTCTTTTCAGAACTATATGTTTAGATTTGTAGCCCATTTCTAAATTTGGTCATATGTCTTCTTGATTCTTTGTTTTTCTGAGTTCTTTGTACATTCTGGAAATTGATCCTCTACCAGCCATATAGATGGCACTCTGAGGACTTCCTTTTCACTCAGATCATTGTTCCTTTACTGTACAGAAGTTTTTTAGTGTAAGGGGGTCCCATTTGCCAACTGTTGACCTTAATTCTGAGCAACGATTTTCAGTTTAGAAAGCCCAGGGTACTAAGTTTTCTGCTAACAGTTTCAGCATTTCAGGCTTCACATTAAGGCCTTTGATCCATTTGGAGCCTAATTTTTGTGCAAGTTGATATGAATCTAATCTCATTCTTCCATATGTGGAGATCCAGTTTGCCCAGCACCATTTAGTGAAAATACTGTCTTTCCTCTAATGTTTATTCTTGGTATCTCTGTCAAATATCAGGTTTCTTGTAGACAACAAAAAGACTTCATTTCTTTTTTCAAATTTTTAACTGAGCTTTTGTAATTTCCTACAACAGTTCTTAATCAAATTTGGACCCCCTCCACCACCACCCCATTCCCCAACCAGGCTAGATTTTGTTTCTTTTCTTTAAATATTTTTTTTGTTGAATATATATATTGTCTTTTTGAGACAGGGTCTCCCTTTAGCCCCAGCTTTCCTGGAACTCACTATGTAGACCAGGCTGGTCTTGAACTCACAGAGATCTGCCTGCCTCTGCCTCCCGAGGGCTGGGATTAAAGGCGTGCGTGACCACACCCGGCATGTTGAATATTTTTTTAACAGGGCCTCCTTAGTCACAGCCCACCTGGAAGTCATGATGGGAACCAGGGTGGCCTCGATCTCAGAGAGATCACCTGCCTCTGCCTCCCAAAGGCTGGGATTAAAGGTGCACACCACCATGTCCAGCATTGGACTCTGTTTCTTAACCCCTTCAACTAGCTTGTATCTTTTGTTGGAGAATTTAAGCCATTGATGTTTAAAATTATTATTTAAAGATGTATATTGGTTACTGTCGTTTTATTTCTTTTTGTTGTTGTTCTCAGTCCTATTTTGTGTTTCTGTAATTATAACTTCATTTGTTTTCTTTCCATAGACACTTGGGCATGCTTATTCCTTTCTTCAGTAATTTCTATTGCTTCCAGTATTCTATGTAGGGCTTTTTTGGTGAACATGAATTCTTTCAGCCTTTATATATCATAGAAGATTTTTGTTTCTTTTTCAGCTATGATAGTTTATCACTGTGAGGTGCTTAATCTTTGGTTTTAGATCTGGTAGTATGTCTTTAACGAAGTTGTATGCACCTGTTTTTGGTGGGATTTGTTTAGAATTGTAATATCCTTTTGTAGTTTATCCCTTTAATGAGACTGAAGTGGACTTCTTTGGTTTTTCTGATTAGTTTTGGTTTGAGGTTGGTTTTGTCAGATATTTGATTAACTATGCCACTTATTTCTCATTGAAATACCTTTTTCCATGATTTCATACTAATTTTGTGTCTATCTTTGATGGTGAGGTGTGTTTCTTGGTGGTAACAAAAGATGGATCTTGTCTTCCAATCAAATATGCTAGTAGGTGTCTTTTGATTAGGGAATTAAACCTACTAATATTGAGTCATTATTGAAAGATTTATATTCATTCCTGTCAGTTTTTTTAATTCTGTAGTGTTTTCTTAGACTCTTTTGAATAACTGTCCTGGCATTTTTGTTTATTTCATGTGGCTGCTTGGGTGTGTCTATCCTTGTCTTCTGAACAAAGTCTTCTTTCCAGTATCCTTTGTAGAGATGTCTTAGTGATCATAAATGCCTTCAATCTGTTTTTATCATATCAAGTTTTTATCACTATTTCAAATTTAGTCAATAGTTTTGCTTGTTATAACAATCTGGGTTGACAGTTTTGGTCTTTCAAAATTTCTAATACATTTTTCCAGGCTCTTATGGCTTTAAAAGTTTCAGTTGCCAAATCAGGTATTATTCTGATGGGCCTGCCTTTATAAGTGACTTGACCTTTCTCTCGTTCAGCTTTGAATACATTTTCTTTATTCTGTGTTTTTCATGTTTTAATATATCACAAGAAGTTCTTTTCTAGTCCTGTCTTTGGTATTCTGTAGGCTTCTTGTACCTAGATGGGCATTTCTTCTCTAGGCTTGGGAAATTTTCTTCTATGATTCTATTGAAAATAATCTCTATACTTTCACTATGGCTCCTTCCTCCTCCTCTTCCTTTTCTTCATCCTCTTCCTCCTCCTCTTCCTCCACCTCCAACTCCTTCTCCTACTTCTTTTTCTATGTTGTAATTTGAAACTTAGGTCTTTCCTGCTATCCCTAAGCTGTTTTGTTCATATGTATTTTTTAAATACATATTTTTTAAAAGTTCTCATTGACATTTCTGAGTGATCCATTTCATCTATTAGTTTTCTTCAAGCCCCAAATTCTCTGTTTCCTACACGATCCATTCTGTTGGTGAGCCTTTCAAGTGTGTTTTTATTTGACTTATTGAGTCAGGTTGTAGTTTTCTGGTATGGCTTTATCAGTCATACTGCAATCCAGGGAGGCCTGTAGAAGAAAGCACAGATAGGGATGCAGAGCCTAGGCTCAATTTATTGAGAGAAACTGGATTGCAATTAGTTGGCCCTAACTTGGTTTATATAAAATCATAAGTTTTGAAAAAACTTGTTTTTTAAGATGCTTTTCCAGCAGACTCTAGACATGAAAATAGAGAGGAGTGTTTTAAAAGTTTAAAGTATTAGTTGTTTTTAAAAGATTTAAAGAAGACCCTCCAAGGTTGAGGCTATAGACATAAACATAAATACAAATGCCATGGGCTTTTGACCAAGTTTAGAGTTTCAGGAATGAATTCCTTCCTGTGGATCAAGTCGTAAATCCAATCCAAAAGTTATTGTTTACCCCCATAACCTTCATGCCACTATTGTAGCATGCAGAGTTGATTACTGGGTAATACCATTCATGGTTTTCTTCCCCCAGCAACTTGCATAGCTTCCTTTAGCACTATGAAAGCTAGCCAGCAGGAAGACATTGTATCGTTGGTTTGATATTGATTTCTCTATGTCCTGCAGCCAAACTGTATGGTACCTTTAGCAACAGGATCTTATCATGTCATTATGGTACCCTACTAAAAGCAATGGCAATAGCTTGTATAGAATAGTTTCTTTATTCTTTATCTTTTCCCTACACCTTAAAGCTTAGACCATCAACTTATCCATCCTTTTCATTTTCCTTGTTTATTTTATTTTAATTTTTTTACATTTATTTATTCATTGATGTGTTTGTATGTGAGTGTATCTGTGTGGGTGCATGTGACATACCCTATGTGTGGAGATCAGAGGACAACTTACCAGATTAGGTTTGCTCCTTCTGCCAAGTGGGTTCTAGCAATCAAATTCAGGCTTGGCAGAAAGTGCCGTTGCCTGCTAAGTCATCTCACCAGGCCCGTTTTCCTTTTTTAGATATAACTGACTCCACAACTCAACTACCCTAAATATATTTCTAAGGATCAGTTTTGGCTTGGCATTTTTTATAAATCCTTCTGTGTATTTGTCTTCTAGAAAATAAAGCACACCAGCACAGCAGTGTGGGTTATAGTCTTTTTTTCTCTTCTGTACGAATTTGTAAAAATAATTCCCAGTGTTTTTGACACCTGGACTCCTTTTCTACAATGTGGGTATCACAATAGTAATTGTCTGCCTAGTGCTTGCCAAAGACAGGAATCACAAAAGTTAAATATTCGTTGAAAATTGTGAAGTTCTAGAAAAATATCACATGCTACTGTAGTAAAATATCATTGAGTTTTGTAATATACAAATTGATATTCAGAGAAGACTATCACATACATAAATGAATCTGAACCTAATTAAAAGGCAGTGTTGCACTATTTGCACTTCTCTGCCTCTCTGATCAGAAAGGCAGGTTTCTCCATTGGCATTCTTGGCTCAACTTTCAGGGCTGTGTTTATACTGCGCTTCACTGGGGACGATCTCAAAGACACAATATCATGGGAACCAGACTGAATCACTGGAAAATGTGATGTTAGGAAAATAGGCAAACATACTTTCCTAGTTTCATTTGCTCCCCTTTTGCCCCTTAGATGAAGTGAGTCAGAAATTAGTAAATTGGTTCATTTTTGGACCATGTGATTTATTTAAAAATAGAATTATCTCAAATAACATCACAGGTTCTTATGCATGACATTTTGAAGCCTCACTTTTTTTCTATTCTGAGATGAAGGCCAAGGGAGGTGTTTCCACATCAGTAGGTGTGGCACTGCCAGATAAGAGCCAGCCACATCCTCAAGCTTCTTTTCTACAGCAAGGCAGACAAACAACAAAGTTAACACGTCTGTGCTTTTCTCTTATTCTCTTGATGGGCTACATTTCCAGCTGTTTCAGACAGTTTCTTTGGCTTGTTGAACTTCATTTCACCTGCAACGGGCATCCTTATCAAAACACATTTCCCAGCTCTTCGGCAGGCTTAATCTGCACTCTATCCTGACATTTCTAGAGACACGTTTCTGTTTATCTTGCTTTCCTTACGTGTAAAACAGTTCATCTCCAAAATAACAGTGAGTGGCAACCTGATGGAGAGAGAATTTGCAACCACTATACTAAAGCCCCAGAGAACATAGCTGGAGAGTCCTCATAAATATTCATTACACTCCCTGAGAAGGCAGAATGCTGAATAGGATGACAGATGAGACTTCTCATCTTAAACGGATAATAAGCAGTTCTGCAAAATGACTTTCAACCATTCCTTACTTGGTAGAAATGCTGAACATTGTCCCAGGAATTCTGATGAGATGTGTGTCCATATTTTTTCTCTGAAACAGGTGATGTGCAGAGTAAAAAACATTCTTACTTACATGTGTGGCTTTCCATCTAAATGTCCAGGATTTTTCTAATGCTCAGAATCAGAATTTTTGAGTACTGCTTTTTGGGTCCATTGGTACTTGCACATTTGAGTATTTTCTATCATTCTCAGCACTAACAATTGAATTAGTTATTTTCAGTTGCCAATAGTGCAGTACCAGAGACCCAATAACTTGCAAAGAAAAGACACTTACTTTAGTGTGATATTGTGGAGGTACGAAGCCTCAGGGCTGCATCTGGTGATGGTGTTCTTGCTAGTGGGGTCCTGAGGCTGAGCGATAAGGAGTATGAACTGTGCAGGTTACCCCATCTCCTTGTAAATCCAGGAGGATTCCATCACAGGGGTACCCTAATAAATCTTTTCCTCCCAAAGAGCCAACTCTAAACACTATAACTGGCTTAAGTTTCCACTTTCTTTATGCCTCACAATGGAGATTAAATGGCAACATGAACTTTTAGAGGGCACATGCCATATTTAATCCATAATACCAGTGCTGTGGGTATTTCTCAGATCCCACCTCCTACAAGTGAGAGCTTGATGTTCAGATGACACCCATGTGCATTCTAAAACTGTCAGTTCCTGGGCATCCTTATCCAAGTCACATATTTCTTAAAAGTTTTTCTTGTGAGTTAAGTGGAAAAATCAACTGCATCCGCTCCTGTTTTTTTATTTACAAGCAGTGAATGAGATGCTGGCTGTGAGGTGTTCGGGGCCCAGCACAGCTGTAATGAGCGTTTGTTAGTCCCAGTAACAGCATACAGTGTCAGTTCTGTTAATGGCAATCTCCTGACAAATGCATATGCTTTGGGAATCTCATGTCCAATTCTCAGCTTTGCTACATCTAAGGACTATGATTCTTGCCCCCATTTTGTCTGCTCTATTCCAATTAATTTCCAAAGCATCTTGTATTGCTTCCAGCTTGTATCCTGTTTCTCTTCCCTGTTTCTTGAGGCAATGAATCATGCAGTATGTCTTAGTCCTAAATTCTTGTGCTTAGGAAAAGTTATATAGAAATATGTTCCTGTTTGAGCATTTCTTAGACATGGGATTCTTTGTATTCTTTGTGTTTCTTTTTTTTTCTGTCTCAAAATTAGGTAAGATTTTTTTCATCTCTGTGTAACAACTTAATTTATATAAATGATAAAGTATATTTTGTTACATAATGAGAGATCCAGAAGAGGGCTGTTACATTCACTAATTCAGAGGCATAATGAAATAATCAAAGATCCGTGCGATGGAAACTTGGTACCTGTGTGCCCTTTAGTCTTGAAGGACACTGGAATTACACCCTTCCCAGCATCACCTAGGATGATATGCAAGCTGGTAATGGACTTCATAATCTTTTAAAGACAAGTATGAATCCATCCTCCAGATGTTTTCATTTCCAGTGCCCTTCTTTGAACCCCAAGCACAAATCTATGTATCTTTAGCAAATATAATCCAACTATTAAATTGTTTATAGTGTTTGGTTTGATAATGACTTTTCTGAAGTCACTCTCTACCTTGCTTTTGAGTCAGGGACTCTCACTGAACCTGGAGGTTGGCTGGTCAATGGATGTCCAGAGATCTGTCTGTCTCTGCTTCTTCAGTACTGGGATTACAGATGTGCGCACTGCCACACCTGACTCTTTACGTGGGCTTTCACGTGTGGACCAAATTCAGGTCCTCATACTTATACAGCAAGTATTCTACCAATTGAGCCATATCCCTGACCCTATAGAACTTCTTATAGAATCTCAAAAACATTTTAGATTGAGTAGGTGGTCCTCTTGAGAAATTAAAATGATTCAATCTACACAAATTAGAAACAGTTACACAAAGGACTCTCTTTGTCCCTGTGATTTAGTTCAGTAATCTTCCCACACCTGAAGTTTTACTTTTTGTGGTTTTAGCTACCTACCATCAACTACAGTCTGAAAAGACAAAATGGGAAAATCAATAAATAAACAATTCTCAAGTTTTACGTTTCGCACAGTTCTAAATAACATGATGAAATCTTACACTACTTCCTTCTTGCTGTCTAGGATATGATCAGCCCTTGTGCAGTGTATACACACTGTATTTGCTACCAGCTCATTAGCAACTTAGTAGCTTACTTGGTTATATAATCATGGACTTGTGTGTTTTCTCAGGGTTCATGTTCAAGTTGCTTTTATTTTACTTAATAACAACCCTGAAATAAAGAATAAAATCCTGACAATTTAGATATGCCCAAGTGAAACCACTAACATGCGTTCTTTCAATGCAAAGGTGAGAGATTATCATAGGTATATAGGCATAGGGGGAAAGAGTATATATACAGGGCTGGGTACTATGAAGATTTTATTCCATTCATAAGGGTTTTAAGACATATCCCTCCTAGAGAGGGAGACTAATTAATCTTTTATTATTCTGAGTTAGAAGAAGATCTTAAGATATGTCTGAGGAGCAAGATGTCTGGAAGGCTGCAGGACATTTGGATCTACCTACCTGAGATCTTAGGAGATGATAAAGAACCAGAACAATGGTGACAGTGGCCACTGGAGGGCGTCTTTCCCTCCTGATGACACTCCTAAATGTTATTCACAAGCTGTACAAACGCTTTCAGACTGGCTGCAAGTAACCCCACATTTACAAAAGTGACATTGTACCCATCTATCTCTATTGATGTGTCCTAGGGAGGGTCTCCTTCTATATCCCCCAGACTCCCTGAGCCCCAGGTGATATAAAAAATAGCTAATGTAGGTACTGAATTCTGAGTGCCTACATTTACAAGATATGACCTTTGGGTATTTTGCACAGTCATGCTATTTACTTTTATAGCCATGAAATAAAGGCTGCAATTATTCTGTTTTGTAATTGACAAAACTGGGGCTGCATGTGGTCAGTAAATGGCCTCAGGTGAAACAGTGGTCAACAGCTCTTTGCTGTCTGCTTTAGATACTCTTAACCTACTGTGCAATCAAACACCTGAGGTGTTTAAGAAACCCGTGTATGAACCCCCTATTTGACTCTTGCACCTTTGATGTTGGTGTTTGGGGGTAGGATAGAAATGTGACACTGATATTTGGTCTGGGGTGAGAAGTACGGAGCCTTTCCCTGACCACTGTGGCACCTGTTGGCTTTCTTGCCTATTACTTACCCTCTGGGCTCTAGCTGTCACCAATGTGAAAGCCCCAGGAGAGGGCCAGCCTCCTCTACTGCTTTTTCACCAGAAAGCTGGCCTTAGGTTAACCAAGGAAAGTCAGGTAGCAGGAACTGAGGCACCTGGTGGACAGAAAGACATTCAGAAGTTTCCCAAGACACTTTTTGTGCCCATTGCAAATACTTTTATGTTTTCTTCAGATTTATCTTTTATATATTTTACAAGATAATTGACTCTTTCTCTAACCCATCTGTGGTTCACCCTTTATTATACATTCAGGCTTTTTCTTTTTGAACTTGGCTTACCGGTTCATGAAAAAAAGCAAACCCCATTCTTCATTAAATATTAATATCACCACAATAAAACTGAATCATCAAAGTTTTTAATCATCCCATTTTTGATCATTAAATCTCATTTTGAGTTATTGATGATGTCAATACAACGACATATAAAACGTATATTTGCATGAGTTTTAGCACCACAAAAAATTATATTCTGCCATAACCCCATCTTGTGAGTTCCCCAAGTTTACTTATGGTCTAGAAAAATAGATCAGCATATAGATTTGTATACAAAATGCTATATGAGTTTGTATGTACATAAATTTATATTTTCAGACTATTGCCAGTTATAAGACAAAAATAAGTATTTGGCTAGTGGAAACAAATGATCACATATTTCTGTCAACTTAAGGTAACTGTTAGTTTTCCATTGCTATGACAAAGTGTCGGAGAAAACCATATTATAAAGAAGAAAACCTTGTTTGGGCTCACAGTTTCAGAGGCTCATGGTCATTTTTCTCAGTTGCTTTTGGGCTTCTGATGAGGCACAACACGAGAGCAGAACAAATCTGCTCCCTCATAGTGGCTGGAAAGTGAAAGAATGAGGGAGGAAGGGACTTGCATCCCCAAGTTCCCTCCAAGAGCATACCCCCAGTGACCTAGCTTTCTCTAAGCCACACCTCCTAAAGGCTTCAGGTCCTCCTAACACGCCATAGGCTGGAAGCCAAGCCTTCAATACATGGGCCTCTAGCGGATACTCCAAGTCTGAACTGTAGTAATAGTTTTCCATTATGACCAGTACCTGCATTGAGAAATCCTGAGGCCTTCATACTAGTAAGGTCATGAGAAAGAAGAACAGGAAAGAAGAGTAAAACCATGAATTTTGTGGTAAAAAGTAAAAAGACTTGACAGACCACACAGCCCAGTTCAGCAGGAGCTTGTTGAAGTTTCAACAGCAAAACAGCAATCACATGCTCAGCCTTTTCTTGACTGGAGTATTCACTTCATAAGATGACAGTTATTCAGGATCCATCCATATTATTCAAAGACCCATAGGTTTCTAGGATTCAAAACACAATGAGAAAGTATTGCAGAAAGCTCAGCTCAAAGATCTGACCAACAGATGTCATCAAACTCCAGCCACCATATGAGCAGCACATACTGAATGCAGTGGAATGAATGTTTGTTTGTGTGTGTGTGTGTGTGTGTGTGTGTGTGTGTGTGTGTGTGTGTATTCAGGGAAAGATAGAGGGGGGGGAAGTAGGGGAAGTTTTTTTTTATTTATCATAATACATTGTATACATGTATGAAATTCTCAATGAATAAATAAAAAATATTTCTTAAAATGATATAAAACAACCCCCCAGAATGCCTGACCACCCAGTTTCCTGACCATGAGGTGAGATAGCAGCTGTAGAGTGTGAGGATTTGAAGAGGTATTTTTAAAAAATACTTTATTTATTCTTTTTATTTTTTATGTATGAGTTTATTACCTGTATGTATATCAGTGCACCTGTGTCATGCACTGCTGCAGAGGTCAGAAGAAGGCTTCGAATTCCCCTGGAACTGGAGTTAAGGATGGTTTGTAGCCACCATGTGGGTGCTGGGAATTGAACCCAGATCCTCTGCAAAAGCAGTCAGTGCTCTTAACTGCTGAGCCATTTCTCCAATTATCCCAATGAAGAGGTAATTTTTAAAAATACCTTAAAGGATAAGATGCAAATACCAGCTGCTCTGTTTCCAGATATTTTCTATAGATAATTCAGGATATCAAGTGCCTTCAAAGATGAAGTGCTTCTCTGGGGTTAAAAAAGAGGGGACGAAAATAAAGACAACACGGCGATTTAGTGACAGAGTAATGCCAGATTTGAAACTTGATAATAATCTGTCAGAAGGATCAGAAGGAAAAACAGAAAAATGAAAGAAGACATTTCTTAAAGATAAACCTCCATCAATTTAATATTTAAAATTGAAAATTAATGTTAATTTCTAAACTATCTCCCTTCTAGAAATAGTTATTGAGTGCCAACACTGTTCTAGACATTATACAAGAGACTGAAGTTCAAATGCTGATTTAAACCAAGATGGAGCTCGCTCTTACTGGACAGGTAAACATAGACTAAAACTAAGTATTTAGACACCCAAGTTTTATTTTTAATAACTGTTTGGATTGAACTGAGTTCCTCAACCAACTTAGGCTTAGGTTAAAATTTATTATGGACAAACTAGAAATAAAAATTCTTGATCTTTCCCATCTCTCTCTCCCCGTCTAACCCTCCCTCATCCCTCCTCAGCTAAAGCACCCTCATTTCCCCCTTGATAATTCCTGTCTCCTATGCTCCCCCCATCTCTTGAGTTCCTTCTTCCCCTTTACCCCCATGGTTCTTTGTATAATTTTCCCTCTTTCCCTCCCAGTTAAATACCCCCATTTCACCCATTTCATCCTTGGTGACACCTGTCTTCTACTATCCCTCTCTCTCAGACTCCTTCTTTCCCTTTACCCCCATGGCTTCTTTCCATTTTCCTGGCTCCTGCAGTTATATCAGGATATATACTCTCATGTAGGGATTTGGTGCTAAGATCCACAGATGACAGAGCACACACATTCTTTGTTTTTCTGAGTCTGTGTTACTGTACTTGCCATAACAGTCTCTAGTTCCACCCATTTACCTGCAAATTTCAAGATTTCTTCTTTCTTTACCACTAAGCAGAACTCCATTTTATAAATGTACCACATTTTTGTTATCCTTTCATCAGTTGAGAGATATCAGTTGAGGTTGCTTCCATACACAAACTTGACTCAGTAGGCCTTATCATATATGACAAAAATGCATGAAGTCCTGCGGGTGGACTATGGGGAGGTGCAGGTAGGGAAGTGGGGGCTAAATATGATTAAGATGTATTGTATGATATCCACAAAAATTCAATAAAAATATATGTAAAATTTCCTGATCTCTCACAGACTCATTATTTGCCAAAAAATGATCCATGCAGAATTTACACTTAACTAG
Organism: Nannospalax galili; assembly: GCF_000622305.1. NCBI lineage: Eukaryota > Metazoa > Chordata > Mammalia > Rodentia > Spalacidae > Nannospalax > Nannospalax galili. The sequence goes on along the minus strand of NW_008352325.1, from coordinate 383,714 downwards.
GTAAGTAATCCTCTTCACCCATATCCAAGGGGCCAAGTGATGGGACATCTTACTGGAGTTATGTTTTAAATATTTTATTATTTTTATTTTATGTGTATGAGTGTATTGCCTGCATGTGTGAGTGCACCCGTGTCGTGCAATGCCACGGAGGTCAGAAGAGGGCTTCAGATTCTCCTGGAACTGGAGTTAAGGATGGGTTGAAGCCACATGTGGGTGCTGGGAATCGAACGCAGGTCCTTTGGAGTTATGTTTTAAATCTTCACTTTTTTTATTTGTTTAAGTTGGCTGATTTCTTAGTTTTGTTTTTTAATTTCTGGGTGTTTGATTCTGAGATAAGAGTTTCAATTCAGGCTGGCCAGTAACTCAGTATGTAGCTCAAGCTGGCCTCAAACTCCCAATCCTCCTGCTTTAGATTCCCATATGCTGGGGTTACCAGTGTGCACCCCCAGGTTCAAGTTGGTTTCATGTTGTGGCATGATTTCCTTTTTGAATGCTTCAGGTATACACCTCTACATAGATCTACAACTCTCATTAGACTCCAAAGACCAAGTCTTAGTGAGTAGGTAGAAACCAACAGACATTTGTCTGATGATTGTTCCCGCTTATATGGGATAGAGCAATGTTCATTCAAAACACAGCTTTCCTGTTCATATAGATTTGCTGCAGGGAATTCAATTCCTCCCTGTAGTAGTTTCCATTTCATCATTATCTGCATCACCATCTCCTGGTAGGCAGGTGGGGGTGGAAGTAATCAAGGTAGGACTTATGAGAGAATATGTGTAGAATTTGTTATACACAAATATTAGACAGCTTCACAATAGGATCTGAATAGTCACAGATTTTAGTATCCAGAAGAGATCCTGGATGCCATCATGTATAGAGACTGAGGGATGACTGAACACGAGGAGCTGAATACATTGTACATTGATCCCAAGAACTCCAAGAAACTGCCAAGGAGGACAGAGCTGGGTGGGAAGCAGGAGCATTTGAAGAAAGGCAGAACTAGACTTTGAATGTGGGAAATTCGTTTTCCGAAAAGCAGCTGTTGAAAGCTCAGTCCTCAATCCATGGCACTGTAGGGAGGTGGTGAAAACTTAGGGGGTGGGGCCTGGTAAGAGGTTGTCTTCTTCACCACATCCCAGCTACGAGCAAGATGGGACTTAGGGATCTCAAAGCTGCGTGCTTCCTTAGCTGCGGCCACAGCAAGGATGGCTCCAAAGATTAAAAAAATTGTGTGTGTGTGTGTGTGTGTGTGTGTGTGTGTGTGTGTGTGTGTGTGTGTGCATTTTCCCTGAATTGGAAAAAAAGTCTTGAGTTCCCTTCTGACTGAATACTTAGCTTACAGTTGGGGTACATGTACAGCAACATCCTGGTTGCCATGACCCACTGTCCACTTTTTGGCAAATCTGAGAATGCACAGAAATAATTCCAAACTTTTGATCCACACTAAACTTCCTGCCTTGAGTTCAATATTTATTTACACTTTTGTCTTTAGCCTGAGGATATATAGTCACAAGGGACTGGTTTCAGAACCTCCTTCCCCACTACACCAAAATATGTAGAAGTTCATCCCTTAAATGGTAGAGTGTTTGTAGGTCTTCTGTGCACATCTTGAATTCTTTAAGTCATCCAAGAGGAAATGCCTCTTAAATTCTCTACCAATTTGTTTCATATTGGACCTATATTTCTGAATAATAGTCATATATTTCCAGTTTTGCATATTATCTATGAACTTCCACTTATGCATGATGATAGAATACCTAAAAGAGTGTAAAAGTCATATACATAGTTATTGTGCTACATTGTTTAGGGAAGAAAGATAGGAAAAAAATCTGCATGTGTTCAGTCCAGGCAGAATGTTTTTCGAATAGCGTTGAGCTGGGTTGGCTGAATCCATGGATGTGGAGCTCAAGGATACAGGGGCAAGAGGGTAAGTACCTGTTCCCCACTGTTGCGCCCACATGCCCATGGCAGTGTGTAGACTAAATGTTTATTAAGTGCCTAGGGAGGAAGGACCAATCCTTGTCTTAATATGAAATGAAAATATCTCAGAAGTGTGATGTCTACCATGTAATTCGATTATGAAAATGAAATTTATACTTTTTTGTAGTCATAGGTACATAAGGCCTGGGGCATAGAGGTTAGTTTTGTTAAAATAGAAATACTATGGAGTAGAATGCACCATAACATTGAATTTTAGGGTTATTATTTAAAGGAATTTTAAATAATGTCAACTGGTCTTCGGTTTGACTTCAGATCCTGGGAATATGCATTCATTTTCTATATTTTTGTTTTTCATTTTTATCAAGACTATGCATGTGGGTCTGGAGAGATGGCTCATTGGTTAATAACATGTGTTGTTCTTCCGGAGGACTAGGATGTAATTCCTGGAACCCATTTCAGAAACTCACAATCATCTGTAGCTCTAGGGGCATCTGATGCCTCCGACCTCGGCAGGCACCTGCACACACCTGCAAACACATGTGTGTACACACACAATTAAAAGGAATACAAATAAATCTTTAAAAGAATATGCATGTATGTTGTTTAAAGAGTAAAACAGGGACTGGAGAGATGACTCAGTGGTTAAGTACACTTGCAGTTCTTCCAGAGGACCAGGGTTTGATTCCCAGCACCCACATGGTGGCTAACAACTATCCATAACTCCAGTTTCAAGGGATCCAACACCTTTTCCTGGCCTTTATGGTGCATTGCACACATGTGATGCACTTATGTACATGCAGGAAAAACACTCATACACATAAAATAAAAATAATAAAATAAAAAGACTAAAACAGGAAATAAAAAGCAGGATGTGGTGGCACATGCCTTTAATCCCAGCACTTGGGAGGTTGAGGAGGAGGAGCTCAGTGAGTTCAAGACTAGACTGGTCTACATGGTGAGTTCTAGGCCAGCCAGGACTGCATAATGAGACCCTGTGTCAAAAATACAGACAAACAAAACAAAACAATTGTAAAACAGGGTGGTTATTTTTGTCTACAGGTGCCACTTCCTTATCCCCCAGGGGAGACACCTTCTGAATTCTTTACTCAATCTTTCTTTCATGTTGAGACACACACACACACACACACACACACACACACACACACACACATTTATTAATTCTTTGAAAATTTCATACAAAGCATTTTGACTATATTCACCCCTCCCCCAGTTCCTTCTAGATCTACTCCTTCCCTATTTACCAACTTCGTGTACTCAGTCTTCGAAACTCATTGAGTCCAATATTTGTGCTGTCCATATACTCTTGGCTGTGTGGCTGTGTGGCTCCTGTATCTACATTTTAAAACAGCAGTCATGTATTTTCAGCTTTCAGTGTTATCTAGAAACCCGCTATACAAGATGAGGATTTTGTCCCCTCTTGGTCACTACATGCTTAATGCCTGTGCTTCCTTCGGTACCACAGCTACATGATAGACATAGTGTGCTCCCAGCAGTATGTATTTATAAATATTATAGGCAGCTGAGCTATGTAGTGTATCATAATTCCTTTTCTATTCCTTCCAAGTATTGTTTCCTGAAGTTAATCATTTTCTTCTTGTTTTTGGCTCATTCATGTCTAAAATCTCTATGAAGGTTTCATCTTGGGGTTTTGCTGTTCTGTTACCTGGAGCATTACTGTTTCTTTTCTTCTGTTTCCTGCCCCTTTCTTCTTTCAACACTCCACCCTTACCCATTTTTCTAAATAAACTTTTATTGAGCACTGAACCATGCATTTACCTACCTATTTCTGATTATGTGTTCAGTCTGTAATGGTAGAGCTCAATTATTTTTTTGCATGTGTACATATGTACAAGCCAAGGCACATGTATGAAGATCAGAGGACTACTTGTGTGAGTTGATTCTCTCCTTTCCCCATGTGAGTTCAGGGATTGAACTCAGGTTGTCAGGTTTGGTGACAAGGCACCTCATCAGCAGAAGGACCTCACTGGCTCAAGAGCTGAGTCCTTGATGCAGAGACCACATGGCCCACTAACTGGGTGTTAATAGAAAAATTTCACCAGATCTTGGTTTTCTTTCTCATTTATTTTATCATCATTACTTTATCAGTCAATATAAATAGAATTTCTTAAGTTTTCTTTTAAAGTAAGTTTGCAAGGAATATAGGGTATACAAGTTTTTATACCATCCA
>NW_008352325.1:343789-379370 GCF_000622305.1 Nannospalax galili | reverse complement strand
ATATATTATATTCATGTTTGTGTAGTCATTGTCCAAATATGACCAGAACCTCAGAAGCTACTTACTGTCTCCTCTAGCTATTAAAATAATTCCCACTCTGATTACATAGCACCATGTAATCACATAGCTTTGAGTCACTGAATTTTCTTTTTTTTGAGATAGGGTCTCACTATGTGGCCCCAGCTGGCCTGGAATTTACTATATATACCATCCCTAGGCTGGTTTTCATCTCAGAGGTATCTGCCTGCCTCTGCCTCCTGAGTGCTGGGATTAAAGGCCTGTGCTCATCACACTCAGTCTCATTGCAATTTTAAAAATATTTATCTACTTTTATTTTACTCGTATAAGTGTATTGCCTGCATATATGTAACTGCACCCATGCCGTGCAATGCCCATGGAGATCAGAAAAGGGCATCGGATCCCCTGGAACTGTAGTTATAGACAGTGGTTAGCTGCCATGTGCATGCTGGGAACCAGGTCCTCTTCAAGAGCAGCCAGTACTCTTAACTGCTGAACCATCTCTCCAGCCCATGGAATCTTTTATTAATGAAATCATCATACTAAACTTTGTGTTTATCTTTATCTTCCCAGTAATGCAGTCTTAGTTTACTTGGGCCACTGAAACAAAATACCATCAACTTCACAACTGATGGGAAGCCAGAAGATTCACCCAGTGAATGATGTCGTGAGGAGACATCATTTTCCCAATGATGCAGAGTGACTTCTTGAGTTGAAGAACTGACATAGTCAGTAAAGTGCTTGCCAGCATCCATGGAAAAAGTCTGGGCATGGCATTACACACATGTATTCCAAGTGCTGCAGAGGCAGTGGTTCGGTGAGAGACCTTATTTAAAAAATAGTGTGGCGAGTCATTGAGGAGTACACTCAGTTTCAACATGTGGCCTGCACACACCCATGCACACATGTGCATGCACTCATACACATACATGCCCACACAAATATTCATACAAACACATGCCAAAAAATGAATTGATGGCATTTTGCTGTCTCCATGCATAAAGACAGAAGGTGTAAATAAGCTCCCTGACTTCTTTCGTAGGGCACCAGTTCCATTTGTAAAGGTCCCAAGGCCATCCTCACGGTCCAAAAGTATCATCTTTTATTTTAAAAATTCCTTTTACATTTTAATTTATTTTCCATGCATGGGTTTTATTAGTGTGTGTGTGTGTGTGTGTGTGTGTGTGTGTGTGTGTGTACACAAGTGCCAACCTGTCCAGGCTTCACCTTTTAATGTTACTATATTAGGGACTGAGGTTTGAACTTCAGAATTTCAAAGGGAAGGGCAGAGCATACAGCAATGTCCATCCACGATGCTGTGTCTTTCATTCCTCTTTTATTCTGTTCAATTATATTCTTTTACATTTAATCTCTGTGTGTGTAAATGTGTGTGTGTGTGTGTGTGTGTGTGTGTGTGTGTGTGTATGATGTTTGGGCTCAAACCCAGGGCCATGTGTATGCAAGGCAGATACTCTACCATTGAATTATCTCCAGAACGCTTCCCATTCTATATTTGATGGACCTCTGGGTGGTTTCCAACACAGTACCCAGTGCTGTGATGTTTCTTAGTGACATTTTAGGCATTCATATTAGATGTACAAGGAATGAAAGATTTCTGATTATTGACATGATTATATTCGTATAGCTTTGGCACAGAGTAAAATTTTCAGTTTATATTTCTATGAGCAACTTAGGATAGTTCCATTCTTACATTTGCTGTTCTCCAGGTTTAGATGGTTGTATTTTGTGTCACTGGTTTTATTTTGCATTTTCCTGCTAATCCATAATGCCCCGTCCCTTAGCACATGCTGCTGGTCACTTGGATAGCCATTTTTGGCATGGTGTAAACAAGTCTTTTGCCCATTTAAAAAATTAAGACATCTGTCTTTTCTGCTGATTTGTTGGGAGGCATTTCAATGGTCTGTTTTCTGTGAATTGGAGAGCCAAACACGTGGATCTGTTTTGGGTATCTACTTTCTGTTGGTGTGGCTTCCATCTGCAACAACAAAATGGATGGAGCTTTGTGAAATGGCTGCTGCCTGTTGGTGCGGATGCTCTCACTTTATTTTTCTTCCTTGGGGTTGTCTCTGCCATTCTTGTCCCTTTGTATTCTTACACAAGGGGCAGAAATGTCTCCTCTTCCACGAAAAACCTGTGTGGATACTGAGATCTCATTGCACATACAGATCAACTGGAAAAGACCACCTTCTGTTTAGTATTTCAGTCCCTGAAGTTGGAAAGAATAGCCTCATTATTTGTGAATTCTATATTTCTGTCTTTTTTCTATTTCTTTGTTACCTTTCATGTTTATTTTCAATGTTGCTAGGTTCTTTAGTTATTGTACAAAATGACGTTTTTATCCATGTTCTTTACTGCACTTCCCTCATGCATCCCTTACTCTTTTGCTGTCCCTACCCTCTCTCACTGGGCCTCTTCCTCCCCACCAAAGTGTGGTGTCTGCCTCATGTCATACATTTGCACATATGTGTACATGTATACAATAGGAAATTGGATGGAAGAATAGAGAGATCGATTCTGAATATGAGATAAAATGTGATGTTTTTCTATGTCGTGGTACTTGTCTACATGATGTACTTTGATCTCCAGTTTCACCCATTTTCCTGAAAAATGACAAACCTTCATTCTTTTTCATGCCTGAATAAAACTCCATTTTGTATGTATATAGTATTTTCATTATCCAGTTATGTATTCATGAACAGGTAGGCTGTTTCTATAACCTGGCTGTTGTGGATAGTGCTGCAATAAACATGGATGTGCAAGAATTCTGTGGGCTGCCGTGTTAGATTCCTTCATTTATAAACCTGGGTGTGGTCTAGCTGGATCATCTGGAAATTATATTGTAATTTTCTTCTTACTTAAACTTTTCAATTGTCATACAATATAGTTTGATGGTGTTTAGATCCTCTCCCCTATCTATACCTCTCCCAACTGCCTCCTATCCAATTTAGTATATTCTCTTTCTCTTGCTGTACAGAAGGTTTTTAGTTTATTGGGGTCCCACTTGTTGATTGCTGACCTTAATTCCTGAGCAACTTCTGTCTGATTTAGAAAATCCTTTCCTACACCTCTATCTTGTAAGTTACTGCCAATATTTTCTTCTAATAGTTTCAGGGTTTCCAGTTTCACATTGAGGTCTTTAATGCATTTGGAGTTGACTTTTGTGCAAGGTGAAAGATAAGGTTCTAGTTTCATTCTTCTACAGGTGGAGATCCAGTTTTGCCAGCGCTATTTGTTGAAGATGCTGTCTTTCCTCCATCGTGTGTTCTTGGCACCTTTGTCAAATATTAAGTGGCTGAAATTGTGTGTACTCGGGTTTGCGTCTTCATTGATGTGCCACTGATCTATGTGTTTATTTTTGTACTAGTGCCACACTGATTTTATGACTGTAGCTTTGTATTATGTTTTAAGATCTCATATAGTAATCCCCCCAGCATTGTTCTTTGTGCTCAGGGTTGCTTTGGCTATCTGGGGTCTTCCATATGAATTAAATAGGTCAAATAGGTTAAATAGGCTTCCATATGAATTTAAGGATTTATTTTCTAATTCTGTGAAGCATGTCATCGGGATTTTGATTGGGATTGCATTGAATCTATATATTGCTTTTGGTAGGATGGTAATTTTCACAATATTCTTCCAATCTATGAGCATGGGATGTCCTTCCAAATCCTGGGGTTTTCCTCAATCTCTTTCTTTAATGATTTAAAATTTTCATCATAGAGTTCTTTGATGTCTTTGGTCAGGTTTATTTTAAGATTTTTTTATGCAGCAATTGAGAATGGGAGCATTTCCCTGTACTCTTTCTCCAATTGCTTGTTATTGGTATATAGAAAGGCTACTGATTTTTGTCAGTTGATTTTATAACCTACCACTATACTAAAAGTGTTGATCAGTTCTAGGACTTCTCTGGTGGAACTTTTGGGAACTCTTAGGTATAGTCATATCATCTGTAAAAAGTGATAGTTTGACCTCTTCTTTTCCAATTAGTACTCCTTTAATTTCCTTCTCCTGTCTTATTGCTCTAGCCAGAGTTTCAAGCACTATGTTGAAAAGGAGTGGAGATAGTGGACATCCTTGTCTGGTTCTTGATTTTAATGGGAATGCTTCCAGTTTTTCTCCATTTACAATGATGTTGGCTGTGGGTTTGTTGTAGATAGCTTTATGTTGAGGTATGTTCCCTCTAGTCCAATTCCTTCTAGGACTTTGAACATAAATACATGCTGAATTTTGTCAAAAGCCTTTTGACAATACTTTTTTCTGTCTTTGAGTCCATTTATATGATTAATGATGTTTATTGACTTGCATGTATTGAACCACCTTTGCATCTCTGGGACAAAGTCTACTTGATCATGGTGAATGATCTTTCTGATGCGTGTCTGTATGCAGTTTGCAAGTATTTTTTGAGAATTTTTGCATCTATGTTCATTAAGGATATGGATCTATAGTTTTATTTTTTGTTTGTGTCTTTACCTGGTTTGGGTATAGAGTGATACTGGTGTCATAGAAGGAATTTGGAAGTTCTTTCTATCATTTTGAATAATTTAAGTAGTATTGGTTAGTGGTCTTCTTTAAATGTCTGGTAGAATTCTTTTGTAAATCCAACTGGGCTTGGGGTTTTTTTAGTTGGGAGGCTTTGTATTACTGTTTTGATTTCCTTATATGTTATGGGTCTGTTTAAACTGTTGATCTCTTCTTGGCTTAACTTTGGTGGTTCCCATGCTTTTAGATATCCATCCATTTCTTTTAGAGTTTCAAATTTAGTAGCATATAGGTTTTTAAAATATTCCCTCATAATGGTCTGGATCTTTTGGGTGTCTGTTGTGATGTTTCCCCTTCATCTCTAATTTTGTTGATTTGGATTTGTTCTTTCTTTCTTTTGGTTAAATAGGCTAGGGGTCTGTCTATCTTGTTTAGTTTTTCAAAGAAACAGCTCTTAGATTCATTGATTCTTTGTATTGTTTTCTTTGTTTCTAGTTCATTAATGTCTGCTCTGATTTTTGTTATTTCTTCTCTTCTTCTGGGTTTGGGTTTCATTTGTTCTTGCCTTTCCTGTGTCTTGAGTTGCAGTGTTAGGTCACTCATTTGGCCTCTTTCTAATTTTTTTAGTGTAGGCACTTAGAGCTATAAACTTCCCTCTTATGACTGCTTTTAAAATGTCCCAGAGGTTGTGTTGTGTTGTACTTTTCATTGAATTCCAGGAATTCTTATTTCTTTCTTAATTTCTCCTTTGACCCACTCATTGTTTAGGAGTGTGTTGTTTAATTGCCGTGAGCTCATGTAGTGACTAGGGCTTTGTCCAGTGTTGATTTTGAGCTTTATTGCATTGTGCTCTGAAAGAATCCAGGGAATTATTTCAACTTTTTTGTGTTTGTTGAGTTTTGTTTTGTGGCCCAGTATGTTGTCAGTTTTTGAAAAAGTTCCATTGGGTGCTGAGTAGAAAGTGTATTCTTTGGTGCTTGGGTGGAATATACGAAAGATGTGTGTTAGGCCCATCTGATGTATGGTATCATTTAATTCAGATGTCTCTCTGTTTATTCTTTGTCCAGTTGACCTATCTAATGGAGACAGGTTTTGAAGTCCCCTACGATGACTGAGTTGGGGTCAATCTGTGTCTTAAAGTCCTGTAGTGTTGTTTTTATGAATTTGGGTGCACCAGAGTTTGGTGCATACATGTTAAGGATTGCAATATCTTCTTGGTTGATTTTTCTTTTGATCAGAATGAAGTGACCCTCCTTATCTCTTCTGATTAGTTTTACTTTGAAGTCTATTTTGTCAGATATTGGAATTGCAACCCCTGCTTGTTTCTTAGTGCCATTTGCTTGGAATAGTCTTTTTCATCCTTTTACCTTAAAGTAGTGCCTGTGCTTGAAGATGAGATGGATTTTGTTTCTTAATCCATTCACTTAGCCTGTGTCTTTTGACTGGGGAGTTCATTCCATTCATATTTAAGGTTATTACTGAAAGATGTGTATTGGTTGCCATCATTTTGATTGGTGTTTGTGGTCTCTGTCTAATTTTGTGTTTCATCAGTTAGATGTTTATTTATTTTCTTTCATTGCCCCTGGGGTATAGTTGCTTCTCTCTCTGCTCTATGTATTGTTTCAAGTATTCTTTGAAGGGCTGGTTTTGTGGACATGTATTCTTTAAGGCTATTCATGTCATGGAAGATTTTCCTTTCCCCCTCAACTATAATAGACATTTTTTGCTGGGTAAAGTATTCTGGGCTGACATCTATTGTCATGTAGAACTGGAAATACCTTGGTCTAGGCTTTTCTGGCTTTCATAGTTTGCATTGATAAGTCAGCTGTAATTCAGATGGGCTGTCCTTTGAATGTGACTTATTTTTCTTTTGCTGCTTTCAGTAGTCTCCCTTTGTTCTGTTCATTTAGTGTTTTTACTATGGTATGTTGTGAAGAGTTTCTTTTCTGATCTGTCTATTTGGTGCTCTATGTGCTTCCTGTATTTTTGTGGGGATGTCTTTCCTTAATTTTGGAAACTTCCCTTCTACAATCCTGTTTAAGATCTGGTCAACACCATTAACCAGAAATTCTTGTCCCTCCTCTATTCCTATGATATGTACATTTGTTCTTTTCATGGTGTCCTGCATCTCTTGCATATTCCAGTCCTGTGTTTTTCAAAATTATCCATAATCTCTGCTTGAGTGGTCCAGTTCTTCAACTTTATCTTCCAGTGTTGATATTCTGTTTTCCATTTTATTCATTCTAGTGGTGAGGCTTTCCCCTGTTGTTTCAAGTTGGCTTATTGAGTTTTGCACTTCCTTCTTCATTTCTGCCTGGGTTTTATCCAATGTTTCTATTTCTTTAGTGAATTCATTCAGTAGTTTATCCCTGTCTTCTTTTAGTTCTTTGATTTGTTTGTGTGTTCTTTAAATTGGTTGAATTCCTTGATCATGTTTATGACTGGTCTTTTAAATTCAGTGTCCTGGGTTATCTCTAGGGGGTTCTCCTTGTAGAACTCTTCTGCAGGGCTGGTGGAGTTTGGTGAGGACATAGTGTTTGGGTTTTCCATTTTATTATTCTTTTGTTTTTCATGATTCTGATATGAGAATTAAGTTGAAGTCTGCTTCTGTTTGTATTATGGGGGTGCCTAGGTCCTTTCCTTATTGGTTGTGTAAAGCTGGTTGGTACAGGTTTCAGGTTCTCTCAAGTTTTATATTCGAGGGAACTGATGGCTTCAGATCAGCTATTTAGGAGTACCCACAGAAGCCCAAGTCAGGTTCCAGTTAGGTACACTCAGGTTTCCTTCTAAGGTTGGACCCCTATTAGCAGGAACTCAAGAGAAAATTTGGGAAATTCCCTGGGGGGGGGGAGATTTTCCAACTCTTAGTTGGTCTGCTGCATTCTCAGCCCCTATGCCAGAGGGAGGCCAGAACCCTGCACTCTCTGGCAGTGTGCTGAGATCACAGCCGCTATACTGATGGAGGTCAGAGCCCACCCTCTCAGGCTGTCTGCTAGGATCTCAGCCTTAGCCTATGAAAGCCAGGTCTGCCCTGAGGCCTTGGAAGGGGCCTCAGGAAATCCCAGGTAGGGGGATGGGTATGGTGCAATTAGGGGAAGCTCACTACCAAATGGAGGCAGGATCTGGGTGCTCTCAGGCAGTCCCCTGTATTCTCAGCCCCTAAGCCAGAGGGAAGCCAGAACCTGGCACTCTCTCACAGTGTGCTGAGATCACAGCCACTATACCAATGGAGTTGGAATCCACCCTCTCGGACTCTGGTGTTGACTTTTGTTCAGGGTGATAAGTATCATTCTAATTTCCTTCTTATCCATGTGGAGATCCAACTTTGTTAGCACCATTGGTTGAAGATGCTATCTTTCCTCCTGTACTAGTCACTTTTCTGCTGTGACAGAAACACTGAGCAAAGCAAATTATAGAAGGAAGAATTTATTTGAGCTCACAGTTCCAGGGGAATTACAGTCCGTCATGGCAGGGAGGCAAGATGGCAGGAGGTAGCAGGAGTGGAAGCTAAGCTCTCACATCTTCCAGCAGGCAAAGGAAAAAAAGAGTGACTGTGACTCTGAGATCTGGCAAAGCTTAAGAACTCTCTAAGCCCACTCCCTGTGAAGTGCTTCCTCCAGGATAGCCACACCTTCTAAGACCTCCCAAAACAGTGCCACCAACTGGGGACAAAATGTCCAAACACTTGGAGCCATTCGGGGACATTTTCATTCAAACAACCACACCTCCAGTGTGTACTCTTGGCACTTTTGTCAAATATCAGGTGTCTGTAATTGCATGTACTCATGTTTGGGTCTTCTGTTCCATTGATCTACAAGTCTGTTTTTGTGCCAATACCATGCTGTGTTTATGACTATGGCTCCATAATATAGATGGAGGTCTGGTATTGTAATCTCCCTGGCATTGTTCTTTGTGTTCAGGATAGCTTTGGTTATCTGGAATCTTTTGTATTCCCTATGAATTTAAGTATGGATTTTCCTATTTCTTTGAAAAATATCATGGGTATTTTGATTTGGATTGCATTGAATCTGTAAATTGCTTTTGGTAGGATGATCATTCTACCATCTTTTTGATGTCTGCTGTGATATTTCTCCTTTCATCATTGATTTTTGTTGATTTGGATTTGCTCTTTCTTTTCATTAATTGGCTTAAGAGTCTGTTTATCTTTTCAAAGAACCACCTCTTAGAATCATTGATTCTTTGTATTGTTTTCTTGTTTCTATTTCATTCTTTCTCCTCTAATTTTTGTTTCTTCACTTCTGGGTTTGGGTTTGGTTTGTTCTTGCCTTTCCAGAGTCTTCAGTTATTCTATTAAGTCTTTTAATGCTCTTTCTGATTTTTTAATGTAGGCATTAGAGCCATAAATTTCTCACTTAGGATTGCTTTCAATATGTCCTAGAGGTTTTGTTACATTATATTATCATTTTCATTTAGTTCCAGGAATATTTTTATTTCTTTCTTGATTTCTTCTTTGACCCATTCATCATTCAGGAGTTTGTTATTTAATCTCCATGTGTTCGTGTAGTTACAAGACACTCTTTTGCTGTTGATATTAAGTTTTACTGTGTTGTGGTTTAATAGAATACATGGAATTATTTCATTTTGGGGGTATTTGTTGCACAATATGTGGTCTATTTTAGAGAAACTTCCTTGGGCTGCTGAGTATAATGTATATTCCTTGGTTCTTGGGTGAACAGATATCTGTAGATATGTTAGGTCCATCTGATGTGTGATATTGTTTAATTCAGATTATGTTTCTCTGTTTCATTCTTTGGCAAGATGACCTGTCTACTGGAGAAAGTGAGGTATTGAAGTCATCTATTATTATTTTGTTGTGGTTAATCTGTTTCTTGACATCCAATAGTGTCCCACATTTCCTGCATATTGCATTCCCGTGTCTTAAAATTTTTTCAATATTCTTTCAGTGTTTCAGCTCTTGAACTTTGTCATCCAGTCTTGACATTCTGTTTTCCATTTCATTAATTCTGCTTATGAGACTTTCCTCTACCATTTCAAATTGGCTTATTGAAGTTTTCAATTCCATCTTCATTTTAGCGTGATTTTTCCTCACCATTTCTCTTTTGTGAATTCATTTTTCACGTCCTGATTTTTTTGTCATTTCATTGAGTGATATATTCATATTTCTTGAGCCTCAATCAGGAGTTTATCCTTATCCTCTTTGAGTTCTTTGAGTTGTTGGTGTGCTTTTGCAATTTTTTGAACTCTCTGATCATATTTATGATTTTCTTTTATATTCTGCATCCTAGGGTCCCTTAGGGTGATTCCACTGTAGTGCATTTCTGTAGGGCTGGTAGGTTTTGGGGGAGACATAGTCTCTTGGTTTGTCATATTACTTGTGATTTCAAGTCATGGTTTGTGAATATGGATTTCTTTTGTTGTTTTTATGTCTTTTATGAAATTCTAGTCTGCCTTTGTTTAGTTGAAGTTTGGTTCTGTTTGTATTGTTGATGTAGCTTGGTCATGAGCACCACTAAATGGACTCAGTGCATTATATATGTATATATTTATACTTATAAATGTATATATGTATATGTAATAATAGTAATAAAAGAGGAAGTTAAGAAATTGAGAAGGAGTTGGGAACTAGGGGGAGTTGATGGGGGACTGGGAAGAATAGAAATAATGAAAAGATAATATTCATGTATGAAATTCTCAAAAAATTAAAAATAAATAAAATGGGAAAAAATGTTTCTACTAAGGGTTTTCAAGAACCGAATGTTACATTTCCTTTGGAGATATGGTTACTAATCATGAACTCAGTGTTTACAGTGTCTATAGAACACACCTGCTGTCAGTGAAACTATTTGCTTGTACTCTGTGTATTAGTTGGGTCAGCTGAAAGCTTTAAGAGAGAAAAGATTGAGGTGCCCTGTTACCCATGCTCACTGGCTGGCATTCCACATAGTGGGCAAAACTGGTCTTGCTCAGTGACAGTAGTATACTACATGTTCTAGTTTGGCTTCTGTTGTCGTAATAAAACACTAATCAAAAGCAAAAGCGTTATTTGGTTTACAGACTACAACGTGTCTTTGAGGAAAGCCAAGGCAGAAAGCTGAAGGTAGGAACTGAGACAGAGTTTATGGAGGTATGCTGCTCACTGACTTGCTTCCCTTGGCTTACTCAGCTACTTTTCTTACACAGCCCAGGTCCACTAGGGATGGCACTGCCCACAGTGAGCTAGGTCCTCTTGCATCAGTTAGCAATCAAGAAATTGCCCCCACAGACATGCTCACAGGTTAGTGTGATGGAAACAATTCCTCAGTTGAGGTTCTCTCTTCCCAAATGACTCTACATTGTGTCAAAGTAACAAAAACTAACCAGGATAATTGACCTCTTGTCAAATTAAAACACAAATGCATTACATACCCAGAACCCACATGGCAGCCAACAACCGTCCATAATTCCAGTTCCAAGGGATCCAATGCTCTCTTCTGACCTCCCCAGGCACTGCATGACACGGGTGCACCTACCTACATGCAGGTAATACACTCATATACATAAAATAAAAAATAACAAAATATTTTTAAAAGTTCAGTATCACTTTTAAAATAATCCAAAGTCTCTTAACTATGGACTCCTGCAAAAAAGTTAAACACTTCTTAATCCAAAAGGGAGGAACCAGGATATGAAAACAATCATGCTTAACTTCAACCAAACTCCAGCAGTGTAGTTCAGTATCTGACATCAGAGATTCACTCACGGTCTTTGGGACTCTGAAGGGCTTGGGTATCCTCACTTCTCCAGCTCGGTCATTGGCAGCACGCGCTTGTCTGTTAGGCTCAGGTCAGGTCCATTACACACTTACTACTGCCATTGGTAATCATCCCATGGTCCTGTCATTTCCAATATGCTGGGGTCTCCATGGTAACTGAGGCTGTACATTCATCAGTGACCTCCTGGCCTCACCATGACACCTCCAATCTTGGGGTCCTCACTGCAACTGAGGCTGCACCTTTGCCAATGCCTTTCCTGGTCTCTCATGATGCCAAACCTGTTTATCTCCATAACACCTTTAGTTCTACAGCTTCTATGTCTCCAAACCAGTACCATGTTGAAGACTCATATATTACCAAATTCAGCTCCCAACTTGAGATGCAGCCTTGGCCCCTATGATCCACAGCTTCTGTGTGCTGACCCTAAGAAACCACTTCCTAATGATACTGGTTTCTCAATATTCACAGTTGATTTTTCAGCCCATCTAACCAGCATCTATTATTTCAGTAAAGCAAAGGTTTCTCTTCAGTGGCGTTGGTCTCTTGTTAATCACAGTTGATTTTTCAGCCCCAGTTGACCAGAAATTACAGACTTTAATTCAACATATCACATGAATGGCCCTGATAGAGTTTTTGAGGGACTCTCAAACATTCCTCTGAAATTTCACAAGTGAGGCTTCTATCACCTACATTTCTCTCAGCATTTTAAACTTCCAACCTTCCACAGAACAGCTCATTAAGCTCTGAATACTCAGTCTGTTTGCCAGCTCAAAATTCCAAATGCATCCAAAGTCCTCCCCAAAAGCAGTACGGATATGTCCATCATTGCAAGACCATACTCTTGGTCCCAATCTCTCCTCTCTCTCTCTCTCTCTCTCTCTCTCTCTCTCTCTTTTCTCCTCCTCCTCCTCTTCCTCCTCTTTCTCCCCCACCCCTCCTTTTTCCTTTTGAGTTTTGAGACTAAGTTTCCTTTCAGCCCCAGCTGGCCTGGAGCTCACTACGTAGACAAATATGGCCTCAATCTCAGAGATCTGCTTGCCTCTGTCTCCCTAGTGCTGGGATTAAAGGCATGTACCACCATGAGTTTTCAGTCCCAATTTCTCTTCTAGATTGGTTTCTCTTGCTGTGATAAAACACTGACCAAAAGAAAATTGGAAGAAAATGGTTATTTGGCTTACAATTACAGGTCACAATCCATTATTGAGGGAAGCCAAGGCAGAAACTCAAGTCAGGAACCTGGAGGCAAGAACTGAGAGAGGCAAGAGAAAACTGCTTATTGGTTTGCTCTCCTGACTTTCTCCACTGCTTTTACGCAGTCCAGGCCCATCTGCCTACAGACAGCACTGTCCACAGTGGGATGGGTCCTCCTACATCAATTAACAATCAAAAAGCTGTATCATAGACATGTCCCCAGGCCAGTGTGATGGAACGAATTCCTCAACTGAGGTTCCCTCTTCCAAAGTATGCCTAGCTTTGTGTCACATTGACAAAAGTACCAGCATACCACTTATTTTCACAAATCATGGCTTCTACGATTATGCATGATCTTATATAACTCAATATGACCTTGAATTCAGTATGCAGCCAAAGTTGGCCTGGAGCTCCTTTTACTCCTTTTCCACTTCCTCAGTGCTGGAATCACAGGTGTGCAGGACCTTGGTTGGCTTAAATTTTCTCATTTTCATTTTGATCTCTTCTTTGATACATGAATTATAAAATGAGTTGGATTCCCTTGGAGAACCCTAATAGAGTGAACATCTTTGTGTTATTTCTAATGTTAGAGAGAAACCTTTCAATACCTTAAGTGAGAGGTTTTGGCATTTTTATAATGCTCCTATTTGGATTTGTGGAAATTATCTTGCACCCAGAAAATCAGTTTGTTAGACATTCTTTTTCTATTCTCTGCAAGAATGGGAAGGAATTTGTGTGTGTTTCTTTTTATTATTTTAAGGTAGAATCTTTATTTCAACACATCATTTAAATATTTATTAAGCGCTTACACTTGGGGCTGGAGAGATGGCTCAGCAGTTAAGAGAATTGGCTGCTCTTAGAAAAGACCCAGGTTTGATTCCCAACACCCACACAGTGGCTAACAGCTGTCAGTAACTCCAGCTCCTGGTTCTTCCTACCTTCGTGGTCTCTACACGACACGGGTGCACTTATATACACACAGACAATACAGTTATACACATAAAATTCAAAAAGAAAGAGCTTATACTCTCATTTTTATGTGACCAATGTTGCCATATGACTATCAGTTACATTAAGTTTTTCTTTTTGATGCTTTATTTTCTAAGTACTCACTCTTAATGGTGTTAAATTCTTGTAATTTCAGTTTATTTTGCTCC
The DNA here is from genome assembly GCF_000622305.1 of Nannospalax galili. Taxonomy (NCBI): domain Eukaryota; kingdom Metazoa; phylum Chordata; class Mammalia; order Rodentia; family Spalacidae; genus Nannospalax; species Nannospalax galili. The sequence goes on along the minus strand of NW_008352325.1, from coordinate 365,773 downwards.
TATTTTTCTTGAGACAGATATTAGGTCCATGATTTGCAGTATGACTGCTTAACATCTTTTTCTTTCCTTTGGGCTTTTGGACTATCACTATACCTTTAAAAAAATCACAAGGATGGACTGGAGAGATGGCTCAGTGGTTAAGAGCACTGGCTGGTCTTGTAGAGGACCTGGGGTTTGATTCCCAGCACCCACATGGCAGCTAATAACCATCCGAAACTCCAGTTCCAGGGGATCTGATGCCCTCTTCTGACCTTCATGGGCATTGCACAACATGGGTGCACTTATACACATGCAGGCAATATACTCATAAAGTAAAAATAATAAATAAAATAAAATAAATCACAAGGACAGTACAATCAAGGAAAAATACAAATGAAACCTGTAGATTCTTCACTTCATTTGGCCTTAGCTAACCTTCCATTGTAACCCTCATTTTTTCAGCCCATACTGATCCTGACTCTACCCTCAGGCAGGTATATTTGAGTCTGGGGTCTCTCGCTCCTTACAAACTAACAAATAAATGCTCTCTTGCAAAGCTTGTCATTTCTGTGATTGCCATGCTCCTCAATGAAAGGCAGAATGTCTTATGACTTTCGACACATCATTCTAAATAGATTTTCTAATTTTGTCTTTGCTTTCTTCCTTGGCCATGGGTTATAAAGAAGAGTATTATTTGTTTAAACACAGGATGTTTGGGGATTGTCCTGGTGACTGTTCTATTTAAAAATTTTAATTCTAATGTGGTTAGAGAAATAGTCTCAGGAACATCTTAAAATTTCTAACTGTTCCTCTTTATTATGTTTGCTTTATATATTTGGCATGCTATCAGACTATGCCATTTTAAGTGTTCTTTTTATATTTAAAGTATATTTCTATTTTTTAAATATTTAAAATATTTTATTGAGCTTTTTTACATTTCAAACAAAAGTTCTTAATCCAATTAAGACCCTCTCTCCCATTTGTGCCCCAATCCCCGCTCCTCACTGGGCCATACATGATAAATCCCATCCTGTCAAGCATTTTACCCAAATGTCCTTCAGTGCAGATTCATCCATAGGGAAATTTTATTTTTAATTATGTGTGTGTGTGTGTGTGTGTGTGTGTGTGTGTGTGTCTGTATGTGGGTATGTGTATGTGAGTGCAGGTGCCAGTGGGGCAAGGTCCCCTGAAGCTATAGTCAAAGTTGTTTTATACCAACTGATGTGGGTTCTGGGAACTGAACTTGGATCCTCTACAGGAAGGAGCACTACGTTCTCTTAACCTCCGCTGAACCATCTCTCAAACCCCTTCACTTTGTTTTTAAGCATGTATGGGTTTAGGGCCTATATGGTATGGAGTTGGTACAGTCACTCCATATTTCTACAACTTGTATTTATTCAACATAACCTTTTTATGATTTTACTTTAAGCTTTTTGCATCCTTATAATTTGTCTCCTAATACCATCACAAGTGTTTAAAATTCAATCTGATAATCATACCCTTTAATTGGCAGTACTTGTTCTATGTTATTGTTAACATGTTAGTATTAACAACTGGTAGTTTAATCTACAATTTACTACACTTCCTTCTTAGCTCCGCATCCCTCCTCTTACTCTCCTTTCCTTTGGGTTAAGCACACTACTGGCTTTTCTCCTTTTTCTTGAATATTTCTGCAGACTCTGCTGCTCTCCTTTAGTTATTTTCACAGATCTTAGATGTTTTCCTGGAGACAGCAACATGCATATTTGATTCCACCTAGAGTTAGTGCTTTCAGCATCTCTTGTACACATATAAGAATCTAAACCAGGCATGATGATGCTCATTTATAATCCCAGTAGTTTGGAGGCAGAGAAAAGAGGATCAGGAGTTCAAGGCCAGCCTTGGACACATAATGAGTCTGAAGCCAGCCTGGGCTACAACGAGAGCTTGTCTCAAAAAAGCCAAAAAAAAAAAAAGAAAAAAAAAAAAGAAAAGAAAAAATAATACAAGAATCTTACTGAAACCCACTTATCCTTTTAGCTATATTGGATGCTGTTTGATATTTCAATTTTTCTAATGTTATTTGTATTACTGAAGAATTCCATATTAATTCATACTTGCCAGATTGTTATCGACTTGAATGGTGTTTTCTTCCTGTATCCTTATGCTGCCATGGAGATCAATTTCTGCCCGTGTTTCTGTATTTCCTGGCATCTACATGGTTTCACAGCATTTAGGATTGTTGGTGGTAGAATTTTTTCCAGTATTTAAAAAAACGTCCTTATCTTCGAGTTTCCATGGTTTCTACTGAAGATTCAGACCACGGTCCTTCTGCTGCTTCCTTAAAGACAGTGTGTTTGTTTTCCTCTGACTTGCAGAACTTGCTCTGTCATTTGAACCGTGGCTCTGCCTTTGCGAGGTTTTCCCTTTAGCTATCAAGCACCTGTGTGCTCACATGTGCGTGCGTGCATGCGTGTGTGTGTGTGTGTGTGTGTGTGTCTGTCTGTCTCTCTGTTTGTCTGTCTGTCTGGGTCTGTGTGTTGGTATTTATTCTGCTCAATTTTGTAAATTTCTTAGCTCTGCAGCTTGATGTTCTCTGTCAATTTTGGAAAATTAATGGCCAATAGCTCTTTAAGTCTTCTGACCTAACCTTTCTCTTGTTTCCTTAAGGAATTTCACTTCTACATTACTAGTATTTCTTTTTTTTTAAATTTTAATTGAATTTTTGGGTATTTCATACAGAACATCCAAATCAGTCTTTATCATCTTTATACCCCCTTCCTCACAGGTACCCTCTCATAGCTCTCCCCCCAACTGGGGCTGTGTCTTAAGGCCTATTGTGTCCAGTTAGTGTCCCCAGACATCCCTCAGTACAAGTTCATCTACTGAGGTCTAGTCAGCCTATCTAGGGTCTCTCATTTTAGGAAAATCTGCTCTTCCTCACCCAGTAGTAATCAGTTGCCAATATTTCTTCAGCTAAGATTGGGGCCAGCTGTCCATTTCCCCAGTTCTATGCTGGCTTTTTGTCTAAGTTTGCATGGGTCTTGTGCATGCTGACAACTTTGCTATAGGTTCATATGAACAGGGTCCCAGAAACTTGTAGGACTCTATTTCTATATGGTCATGCACCTCCTCCCTGGCTCTTACAAACTTTCCACCTCCTCTTCCTCAATGCTCCCTGAGCCCTGGGTGGGTGGCGTTTAATACAGGAGTCTTATCCAAAGACCAGCATTCCGAAGACTCTTAATCTCTACACTTTGGCCATTTATGATGGTTGTGTTCCTGGCCCTCTGTTGCATGAGGGAGCTTCATTAGTCAGAATTGAGAGATTCATTATTGTCTTCTTCATCCCTTGCTCTATGTTTTGTAAACTTTAGGTTGTAGAAGTTGCATTGTATATGTGCCACTTAGACTTGGGCAATTCATAAATAATGTCTGTGTGTGACCAGTTGTGGAACTCTGTAATAGTCTCCATCTGGTGCAAAAGAAGCTTCTTTGATGAGTAGTGAAAAGGATATTTGTCTGTAAATAAAAGGATCCATATTTTTCACATAGTAAGAAATTACATTAGTCTAGGTTTTGAGATTTTTCTCTAAGATCTATGACCTCACCAGCCATGTGTATTTGGTTATGTTTACAGTATCACACATGAGTTTCTTCCCATTGAGTGGGATTTCAGTCTAATTAGGTAGCTGTTGATTGGCCCCAAGATACAAGTGCCACTACTGTACCAATGTCATATGCCATGCAGGTCATTGATGTGGTTATTTTGTCTTGAAGCTGGTGTTGGACCATTCATTGACTGATGTTCTCCCTTAGCACTTTGCATAGTGCGTTCCAAAGCTATGATAGCTAGCCTTCAGGGGAAATCACTTTCTGGTCAGTTGCAGCTCCATTGTTCCAAATCCTGTGTCTGAAGTATGTTCTGTCTTCAGTAGTAGGGTCTTACCTTCAAGTTCTGGGAGGAAATCAAGAGCTGTGTCAATAGCCTGTGTAATTTTGGGAGTCTCTTGGACCACCCTGATCAATAACTCAAAGGAAGGTTTCTCCTGTCTGGCACTGTTTCTTGTTATGTAGCCTTTAGCTATATACATGGACTCATTTAGAGATACTGTATGTGTAATTTGTAATTAGGTTGTTGGCCTAATATGATTTCCTCTGTTTTTTTTTTTAACACCAGTGAGGCATGATTTATCTTTCCTCTCTATCTTCCTGTCTAACTCTTCAACCATGACTTCCCAATTTAAAGTGTCCCCTTTTCCCCATTTCTCCCTTGATAATACCAGTCTCCTATGGTCCCACCTCTGTTTATCCCCAAAGTTCCTTGTATAACCCCTTCTTCCCCCCTCCCATTTAAAAGCTCCCACTTTATTAATTTCTCCTTTAGTAACACCTGTCTCCTACTGCTCTTCTCTCTCAGGTTCCTTCCTTCCCCCTGGTTTTATGAAGATGTATAAATGACAAAATTATATATACTTATGGTGTTTAATGTGAGGTTGTGATATATGTGTGCATGGTAAAATGATTAAATGAAGTAGGTCAGGACTGGAAAGATGACTCAGTGATTAAGAGCACTGGCTGCTCTTGCAGAGGACCCAGGTTTGGTTCCCAGCAACCACAGGGTGGATAGCAATAATCTGTAACTCCAGTTCTATGAGATCTGAGCCCCTCTTCTGACCTCCGTGGCCATTACACAACACGGGTGCATCTTAAAGTGATTTTACTTTGTTTACACTAAAATTTGAGAAGTACTGCTTTAAAGTTAATCATATATGTATTTGTGACATCACATACACTTTTAAATATTTCCCTTATGATTCAAGACTCAGGGCACTAAAACCCATTGCTTTTTTCCTGCTCTTTATTTTGTACACTTTATGTGTTCTAAATCACAGAAAATACTGTCACATTTTTGCTTTTAAGTGGCCAAGTAACTATTAAATGATTGTATGTGATGTGTGTGTGCATATGTGTGTGTGTGTGTGCGTGTGCGTGTGTATGTGTGTGTGTGTGTGTGTGCATGTGCGCGTGTGTGTGTGTGTATGTGTCGGAGATCAAATCCTGGGATTTACACATAGTTAGATGTGTATTCAATCACTGAGCTACAGCCCCAGACTATAGAAAAAATTTTGTTTCTTTTCTGAGATAGGGTCTAGCCAGTAGCCTTATCTGGCTTCCAGCCTACCTTGCCCTACCTACCTCAGGCCCTGAGGCACTGGGATTGCAGATGTACACCATCATGACAGGCTAAGAAAAGTATTTTAAAAGAAAACCTATGGAATGAAAAGATGAACTATCTAGCACTCATTTTAAATGCAGATCAGTCTTTCTGTCTTATTTCATTTTCATTCTAGAAGAATTTCCTTTCGAAGCAACGTTAAGCTACCAGGGAGCAAATGCCAGTTTTGTTTGCACAAGTCTTTATTTTAACCTCAGGTTTTAAATAAATTTACATTAAATATTGTTTTCTAGGTTGATAGCTTTTTTTCTTTAAATGTTTATAGATGATAATGATTCATCTTCTGACCTTCAAAGCTCCTGTCTTAAGTTTATTTCCTGTTGCTTGATAAAATACCATGACAAAAACAACTTTATGCAAGAAAGGGTTCATTTGGTTTATGATTCTAGGTTACAACCCCTCCCTGGGGTGGGGTGGGGGAACTGATGCAGAAACTTGAAGCAACTAGTCACATCCACCTCAAGAGCTGAGAGAGCGTGAATGCAGGCAGCTGATTGCTCAGCTCACCCTCTCTTCTTTTATACGGTTCAGGACCCAAACCAAGGGAGCAGCGCTGCCCACTTTTAGTCTGGATCCTCCTGCATCAATTAATGTAATCAAGATAATTCCCCAGAGACATACTGACAGGTACAACCTGATCTAACAATCCCTCACTGAGATGCTCTTCCCAGATGATTCTAGAGTGTGTCAAATTAGCAATTAAAACCAACCATCACAGACAAGAAAGCTCTACTAATTTTTCTTTTTACTTCCCTGCATATATATGTCTATTTTCTTTTCCTAGGTAGTTCTAGGGTTTTCTTTTTTATTATTTCTCTGTTTTGTTTTCCAGCTGGATTGATTTATTTGAAGAAACTGATCCCCATCATCTGTAGGGCCTGAGCAGGCCATTCTGAGCCCGGGGGCAGGTAACAGGCTACTGGGACTGCCAGGAGCTCTCGGGCAAAAGTTGACCTTCTTGTCCACGGGGGGGGGGGGACTTTCTTCTCTGCGGAACCTCTCTGTTCTGCTAGTGCCTTTGGAAAGGCCTGGTCAAACCCACTCAGCTCAAAATGGATAGTCCTTTTACTTAAATCAGCGGAAGCTCTGAGGTTTATAGATTACCAGTTCATCAGGTGTGCGTGTGTGTGCCTGTGTGCGCGTGTGTCCACCATGTGTGTGTGTGTGTGTGTGTGTGTGTGTGTGCTCATGTACACAAATGCATACATTTATCTAGTTTTCTTTTGAATCTATGGCAGCTTTCATTAAACTGAGAAAAATTTTGGTCATCATTTACTTAAAATTGTTTCTACATTCCTTTCTCCCCATGCTTTCTCTCATACAGGGTCTCATTATGTAGCCCTGGCTGACTTGGACTGCTCCTCACTACTTTTTAAGGGTTTGAATTTAATCTTGTTTAGTGTATTTCTTACTACATATTTTACATATATTCTCTGTAGGTGTTCAATTTGCTTCTTTCTTTTATCTCATATACATTCACAAATTATTTTCATGTATCTTAAGCCTTTGAGAATAATACCTGTACCATTTATAATAGCTATTTACAGATTCTTGTCTGTTAACTTACGTGCATGCATGTGCGTGCATGTGTGTATGCATATGGGAAATTTCGCTCTGTGTGTAATTTCTGATTCTATTGACTAGGTGTGGTGCATTTTTTTCTTTACTGCTTTGTCTTTCTCTAATTTTGTTAGGTTCTAGGCATAGAAACTTTAACACCATCTACAAGTCATGAACCTCTAAAAACCACTCTTCAATGTCCATTAACATCCAGGATGCCCTCTTCCCTCCACCAGAATGGGAGAGATGTGTGGGTTCTGAAATTATTTGGCATGATGCTTCCCAGGTCTTTCCTCATGGTTGTTATTTGGTGGCCTCCTGGAATTCCACCTGGGTGCCTCTCAGCAGTACTGAGCTCAAATCCAGGGGATGCCAGACCTGCACAGTATTAGGCTACTTCATTGTCTTTTGTTGGCACTCTGTCCTGCAAATTCTAGAGAGTTGATTGGACTTTATTCTGTTTTCTGTATTCAGTAGAATGTCCAGATTCTTTCAGTACTCCCTTCCTGGGCTGGAGTCTGAAAATTTCCTCCACATGGGAAAGCAAGGATATTATAGATTTACCTTCTTCCTGTCCTTTCAGGTATCACAGTTTTGGACTGTCTAGGTCTTATGCCCCTAAATTTTTTTTCATATATCTTACTCAGTTTAATCTTTACAGTGGGAAGGTAATCAGACATACCTTTGTGATAACATGGAAATCACATTATGTTTTTGTTCATGTTAATTTCTTAACATGAGCCAGACTCTATAGAAAACGTGTCTGCCACTGGTGTACTTTCAGCTCAGTTCAGAGGGTTCCAGGGTCACGTGTTTCTAGGTTTGGATTCTCTCTAGTCTTTGACCCAGTGTTTCTAGGAAGCCATCCTATCACATCACTTGGGCTCAGGGAACACGCTTCTACCTTGCATTACTATTAGTTAATTTCACATTACTGTGACCAAAATACCTGACAGGAAATGTATGAAACAAAAGATTTATTGTTTTGAAAGTTTATTAATATCTACCAGAAAACTATAGCATACAGAAGTATTAAAGAAATAAAGAAATCTCAGTTTAAAACATCAGATTTTTCTGTAACAGGCTCTTGCGGACTCACTTGCAGATACTACCCATAGAAGAACTTATTTTTCATTAAAAATGTGTTATATATTGAGACAGGATTCAAAGGACTTACGCTCATATTATCCTTTCTTGTTCTCCTTTCTAAATATTATAGCATGTGTATTATAGCATGTATTTGTTTGCAGGCTTAACATCAGCACTTTTATTAGACTACAAGCTCCATGAGGAGAGGATCTGTGTGCTTTGTTCACAAATGTAATGGAACCTAGTAGTGTTTGTTGTACAGGCATACTGGATGCTTGGTCAACAGCTAACTCCTGAATAGATTGATGATGCAGGCAAATCACAGTAGAGACAGCAACTAGGTGCACAGACTGCTAGCTCAGATCCCAGCACTGCTAGTGCACAGCTACGAAGCATAGCTGAACTACATAAGCCTTTATGCCTCAGCTTCCCAGTTGAAAAACGGCACAGGAAGAACATGTGTCCATGGAAGGGCTGTGGATGTCAAGAAGTGTCTGCAGGCTAAGCATAGCATCTGCTGCCTGCATTCTGTGATCAACTGGCTTTGGTTGTTGTAGGTGGCCATGGCTATCCAGCACGGCCTTCCACATCACATGGGTCTGACCTTATATTTCACACACATGCTGTGCTTCATCAAGGACACATGACAGGCAGGTCCACAATGGGGTGGGACTAGAGTGTCGAGAAACAGAGTTCTCCCTTCTCCTCACCTCTCCACTTTGCATTTGTGTGACTCTGCCCTGGGACTACTGATGGCCTGGGCAGGGTCTCTGCCTCAGGTTGATGTGGTGGACTGCACAGGACCCAAATCCACCTCTTCAGGCTAGAGAATGGGCATGTCCTCAGGGCTCCCTGGTTCAGCAGTTACTTAACCTTCAGCTCTGATAAGACAAAACAAGGCAAAACTTCACAATAATTTTTCAAATATTAAAAATAATTGAAGTTAGAGCCTTTTCAACAATGTGCTAAATAGCAGAACAATTAGATATTGCTTAATTATGCAAATTTTTAAAGTTTTGATGGTAGTTTGACCTTCTTACCCATGCTCAGTTACTTGAAAAAGCCGGGTCTTCTCATCTCCTTTTCCTAACTAGTGGGGAGCAGTTTCATCATCAGAAAAGACATATGACTTCACATATCTTGTTTTCAAACTAGAAGCTGTCAAAAGTGACTAGTTCATGTTTGATTGTATCCTTTAAAGGCATGTTTTGATAACTGTCAGTCTACCACATTGGCCTTCAGATTTATGGCACAGCCTGCGCCATGGTTTGAGAGTGATCCTTAATAGACACTCACTTTGGAGATAGATGAAAGTATAAATTAGACTGCTGGGGTGCAATCTGATTTCGAATGTGTTCTTATACTACTATAAATAATAGAGGATGCTAAGATGCTTCTGCATATTTGGTTGGATATAATTAAAATCCCAAAGCCTGTGGTTTTTAAAAGCTGCATTTGCCTGCTGCCTGCTGGGATCTAGAGGTTCTGGAAAATGAATGGGTTTCTGCCTTATTCCTTCCCCGCCTTTCCTATTTCTGCCCTCCTTTCTCCTTTGCTGTTCTCCACGTCTTGCTCTTTAGTCAGTTACACAATCCATAAACCTGAATGTCAAGGAGGGTGATAAGGATAATTCCTGTTCCCAAGGATCTGAGACAAGGGGCAGACAGATGAGAGAATTGACAGAGTAAAATGTGATGTGACAGGGATGAGGGAGGGTACCACAGTCTCCATCAGGATGTAGACATACCCATTCTCATTCATTTATTCACTTTCTCTCTCTCCTCTCTCTCTCTCTCTCTCTCCTAAAGAATCATAAGATTTACCCTGTGAATCCAGCAGTGTCCTTCGACACTCCCTTTCCTCCCTAAATGAGACTCTTTTTCTCTCGCCCTACTCCAAATATCCACTTACTCTTTTTTTACATCTCTAATCAGAACCAGGAGCTATGAACATCTCAGGTCAGCTAATTATTGTTCACATGTAAATGACTATTAAAACTTGGTTGTTCTTTGGTAGCATTTTTACAGGTGAGTAGAACTCTTAAGCCACACAAAACAACTCTATGTGAAAGCTGTGTCAAAGGCTAGGAGATTCCCTGCAGGTGAGGAGAAAGGATTGCTAGGGGAGCTGTGTCAACCATGTCATCATAAATTGTGTTGGGGTCCTGGCATCCCTGCATAGATATAGAATTCTGAGCCATGATAGGTGATTTGAGGAAAGTTTGAATCCAGGGCATCAAAGCAATTTGCTGGCAGCTTATGGTCCATAGTTGAGGACCATAGGGAAACATGGGGACAGTCTATTGTAATGGGAGATCAGGAATACTTTATCCTTAGAAGAGGGTGCGCATGTTGACTGTGTCTGAAAGAGACAGGCCAACTATAATGTATGTGGCTTCAGACAGCTTTTACTCCAAGCATTCTTCACTTTGACTTACATCTTTTTTCGCTCTTTGTTTCCAAACACATAATGCAAGTAATTATTTAATCATAGCGACTATTAACAATTTAACTAGTATCTTTGGCTTTTTTTCTGTTGGGGAAATAATTTGATTTACAAACCAAAACCAATCAAAACACTCACCTGGGAATGAGTTCCCTGAAGCCAAATTTTGGGATTTAATTGAGCTTCTCTTTTAAGTACTCTGATCTCAAGGTTTTGCTCTTTTCACTTTAAAAGAAAAGGCCACCCTCCCCATTTCAGAAGATAAGTCAAGGATTCTCTATTTATTAGGTCACAGAAAGAGAACAGTAAGTCTGAGGGAGCATCAGAAAAGGTGACGTTTACCACTGGGATCATATGTGTATTTTAGAGTAAAACATAAGATAATTGTTTTAGAAGATCCCCTTTGATAAAAACCACTGGGATTCAACAGTTATAAAAAGGAGTCCCTCACTTGTCCCTTTCCATGATGACAGACCCTCAGTTTCAACTCACGGTCATCATACCCATGGCCTGAAGTCTGGGAGGTGGCTGGCCCAGGAGCCTGCATGGGAAGGCCTGCTTTAGAACTTTACTCTGTGATAGGGATCATGGGAGATCAGAGGGTGGGGGCCCACAGTGTCAAAGGAGGCTTTCTACTTAACATGTATTATCTATGTTTTCAACTTTAATGAATATGTTATAAGAATAGTAGACATAAATAAAACCACTAATCAGGAAATAAGTTTAATAATAACTTTGTTTCTTGATTTATTTTTTAAACTTTTTATTGAGCTTTTGTACGTTTCATACAACAGTTCTTAATCAAATTTAGAGCCCGCCTCCAACTTCATGTATTCCGCCATACATGTTAACTTCTATTGAGTCAAGCATTTGTATCCTGATGTCCTTCGGTGTAAATTCATCAGTGGAGTCTAGTTAGCCTATCTAGAGATTGTTGGTAAGGCCTACTCTTTGTCACAGTAGTAGTCAGTCTCCAGTGATTCCCAGACTAGGGCTGACCCACCACCCTTTTCCCTTGCTCCACTCTGGGCCCTTGTCTGATTGAGTTGACATGGGTCCTATGCTCAATGCCAACATTGCCACAAGTTCACATGAGCAACCTTCCTGTGGCCTGCAAGCCTCTGCTTCCCTATGTTCATGGACCAACCCAGGCTCTTACAAACTTTCTGCCCCCTCTTCCCCAATGGTCTCTCAGCTGTGGGTGGGAGAGGTTTGATACAGGAGTCCTATTCAGGGACACACACTCTGCAGTCTCTTATTCCTTAAAACTTGGCCAGTTGTGGCCTTTGTGTGCACTGCACTCTGCTGTATAAGGAAACTTAATTGATGAGAGTTGAGGGATGCACTCATTTTCTCCCCAGTCCCCATTCTGCTACGTTCCATGAGTCTTAGCTGTAGAGGTTCAACTGTCACCTAGGACTGGGCATCTCTCAGACATACATTCTCTGTGTCTGGCCAGTTGTGGGATTCTGCAGTAGCCTCTGTCTGTTGCAAAAAGAAGTTTCTTTAATGAGTGGTGTATAGTATACTTGTCTGTTTTGATTGGTTTTTGTTTATAAATCAAATTCTTCCCCAACAGAAAAAAAGCCAAAGAGACTAGTTAAATTGTTAATAGTTACTTCACTTAGTATGACAGTCTCTAGTTCCATTTACCTGCAAATTTCATAATTTCTTCTTTTTTAATATTTTATTTATTATTTTTATATGTTCGAGTGTATTGCCTGCATGTAGGTAAGTGCACCCATGTCATGCAATGGATGCCCCCGGAGGACAGAAGAGGATGTCGGATCCCCTAGAACTGGAGTTACAGACAGTTGTTAGCTGCCATGTGAGTGCTGGGATTTGAACCCAGGTCTTCTGCAAGACAGAGACAGTTGTTAGCTGCCATGTGAGTGCTGGGATTCGAGCCCAGGTCTTCTGCAAGAATAGTCAGTGTTCTTAACCACTGAGCCATCTCTCCAGCCCCAATTTCTTCTTCTTTTACTGCTGAGTAGAACTCCATTGTATAAATGTACCACATTTTCATTATCCATTTGTCAGTTGAAGGACATTTAAGTTGTTTCCATTTCTTAGCTATTGTGAAGAGAGCAGTAACAAACATGGATGTTCAGGTATCTCTACAGCAGGATAAGTCCTTTGGACATATGCCAAGGAATGGTATAACCGGATCATATGGTAGATTCATTTTTAGTTTTTTGAGAGTTCTCCAAACTGCATTCCATAGTGGTTGCACAAGTTTGCATTGTATGAGTGTTTTGCCTATATATATGTAAGGTGCACCACACGTATGCAATGTCTGTGGAGGCCGGAAGAGGACATTGGATTCCGTGGAACTGGAGTTATGGACAGTTGTTAGTTATGGATAATAGGTGCAGGGGACTGAATCTGTGTCCTCTACAAGAGCAGTCAGCCCTTTTTACTGCTGAGTCAACTCTCCGAAAAAATATTTAAAGTTTTAATTGACATTTTTGTGGGGTAATACACTATGTTAAGTTGTAATGGTCAAATCAAGGTCCTTAACATTTTCATCCCTTCACATATTGACATCTCTATGTCTTGGGAAACTTCAGAGTTCTCTGGTAATTTGGAACATATAATAGATGACCACAGACTATAGTTACATGTGCTGCAGAACTTTAGAACCAGCTCTTCCTTCCTGCCTGACTGAATCTTGATCTGAACTTCACCTCTGTCCACTGAGGTAGATGTTTGGTAAGATGGCTCCCCAGAAAACTGGTGTAGTACGAAGCAGTTAAAATTCCACGTCTCACCTTTGGTAGTCTTTTTCCTCAGGCAATGTTGACAACGGGAGAGGTGACTGCCAACGAGCTCTGGCCTCCCTGAAGTACCCCTGAAGTCAGTGTGCTGGTGAGGGGGGTTGCATGCAGGAGACCTGTGGGCAGAGGTGTGGTGAGGATCTGTAGCAGGCTGCCTAGGCCTGACTGAAGAACCCGATGCTGAGGGGCGGGCCACAACTGTGAAGAAGTGGACAGAGCCTCAGAACCTCTGGCCCCCACTTCCCACTTTTCACTTCTGGCAGTTTCAGTTGGGTTCTCAGCAGAAGCATCCAGGAGTCCCACTTACCTTCTTCCAGGATTCTCTGGTTTCTTTTCTCTTGTTGTTTTAGGGACAACATACCTCTGGATCAGTGACTATTTTAGGGAATCCTCCTCCCTCTACTGACAAAGAGAAGCCTTACAAACACTTGTACTTTCAAAACAACAAAGGCAGAAGCCCCGTGGCTATTATTTTATCTTTTGGATTTAGGCATGTGGCCATGTGTTCATGTGTGTGGACTCTGGCACTTGTAAGGGGAGGTAAGAGGTTTGAATTAAGGAGAGTCCATCTACCTGTCTTCAAGGTATATTGGAGGGATACTGGAGAGGCAGGCATTTGGTTAGGGCCCTCTGGCTCGCTTGAGATAGCCCTGGGTTCTGAAAATGGCCTGAGCTCTTTGCTGCAAGCGTGGTCTTGGGCTTCCTTGTACCCCTTTCTGGACTCATGGGGACAAGCGCATGTCAAGCCTCAGGAAGATGAACTGGCCAGGAAGCATGAGATCCTCAGCCTCACCATCCTTAACCTCTCTACCCATGCATCAAAACATGGTTCCCAATCCTATTGCTTCCATATTCAGGGAAGGAGACAGATGGCTGGTTCCTGTTCATGGCGGACAACACGATGCTGTTCAGAGATGGCTGAGCCACTGAGACAATGGGACTGTCTGAGTCTGCAACAACAGGTCCACCTTCAGTGGGCAAGTGCGTTGTGATGCTGTGGTATATGACACGTTTGCAGACATTTGGGCAGGTAACTGGCAGCTGAAGATGCCAATCACTATGACTCACATCCATTTATGTACTCAGATGTTACTGAATGCTTATTCTGGTCAGGCACCAGGAATATAGTAATGGACAAGACAAATTCCTGGCTCTGCAGAGGAAGATGGAGGGTAAGACCAGTGAAGCATTTCAGACACTGGTGAGCGCTATGATGACTACAGCAGAAGATAATGGGGTGGCCATCACTGGGCTGGGGAGTGGGAGTCCAGGAGAGCTCAGGAGGGCCTAGGAGAGGAGCTCTGAGAAGAGGCCCTGTCTAGCTCACAGGAGGAAGGATGACCCTTCTTCACAGCTCTCCAGACTAAGGAGCCAGGGACCATGAAGCCCAGCAGCTCTGAGCACCTGCTGACATCACCACCCAGAGTCTCTGGGGTGGCTCTGTTCACTTCTCCTCCTGTCTACCCTCTGCTAGCCCCAAGTTCCTAGTTACATCAATTCACTGTAAGAATTCTATAGCGAGATAAGATTTAATTAGACATTTAGGGTGAAATAAAGGAATTTCAAACATTTGGGAATCAGAACATCAGCTTCTTCTGACCCTTTTGTGGGAGACTGGGGGGTAGGGGGCAAAGTCACACTATATAGCCCAGGCCAGCTTGATTTTGCAATCTTCCCACCTCAGCTTCCTGAATGCTGTTAATACAAGTGTGTGCCTGTGAGAGAATTTTTTGAACCTATAATCTAGGAAAAAGAAATTTAAAATTTTATAATGTCAACCAGAGTGGGGTTATGTGGTCAGAGACCACCATTAGTTGCTGTTGATGGGAATCTGAATGTTGAGGAAGAGATGCAAAGAGCCGAGTTCAAGTAAGAAATTGTCTCTGCACATTTTGGGGTTCTTCTGACTTTCTAAGTACAATAGGACCTAATTCATACTTTTGGCTCAAGCTAGCCACAGTTATCATAGTGTCTCTCTCTCTCTCTCTCTCTCTCTCTCTCTCTCTCTCCCTCTCTCTCTCTCTCTTCCTCCCTTCCTCCTTCCTTTCCTTCCTCCCTCCTTCCTTTCCTCCCTCCCTCTAGGGGTATAAAAGGCAACACTGAAGGATAAAATGTTATTAAGAAATTATTCTTGGGAAGGGAAAAGCTATAAAATACAAAAATATGGTTCCTAAAATTTTAGACAATTTTGATGGCACTGGAGCTAAGCAGGGAGGGAAAGGGGAAACAAAATTCTTATGTCCCTTGAGTGAAGGATGGGGGAAATAGTCACTTATGGTTATTTATTAATGCTTAACAAAATATTTGGTCTTAGAGTTGTTAAAATGTAGCCTGAAAGTACAAAACAAGAGTCAAAATTCACAAACCTGGTTGGAAATGATGTAGTGATAGTCCATGAAATGAACACCTAAGTTAAGTAACACAGAAAGGCTGAAAATGGGGATGAGCAAAGATACAGCAAATTTTTAAAAGAAGTTTAGTTACATATGATTAAACTAGAATTTTAACAAAACAGCATTACATGGATTAAAGAAGCATCTTCTGTTGACAAATGACATCAACTATACACCAATCTAACCACGTAACACTGTGGTACTGAAGTCTATATTATTCAAAACTGTCAGGCAAAAAATAATCGTGAAAAATATAAAATATTATATTTACAACAAAAGAGAAGGGGCACACCTATGCAATACTTATCAAAATATATCCTCTCATAAGACACAAAGAAAAACGAAACATAATCCCCAAGAAGCAAAAATCGTAACACCCACATTCTCTGACCTCAAGGCAGTAAAAGAAAAAGCTAAGAAATAAAAGGAAAATGAATAAAATCTACTCACCTGGAGATCCAGAAGGGTGTTTTTAAAATTCTTGGAATAAAGAGGGAATCAAAGTGATATTATAGACCATTCAGTAACAAATAACACTGAGGTATTGCATGTGACAGTCTGAGAGATGGGGTCAAGGAGGGACAGGAAAATGTACAGTCATATGCATTTAAAAGTGTTAAAGAATGGAGAGAAGCTAGCTAATTATTTAATTAAGGGAGCTATAAATATAAGCAACAAAACAACATCAGAAGTAGGTGTTATATTAGCTTCACGCTACTGTAACAGTACTTAGGGCAATTAAAGAAAAACAGCATGACTATTTTGACTAAATGTTCATAGGTTCCAACCCATGATCTCGTGGCCTCTTGTAAGAGCAGCATATTATGAGAGGAACATGACAGTTCCTCTCATGGTAGTTTTGAGAGGAACATATGGTGGGGAAAATCACTTGCCTTGTGATCTAAAAAGCAGAGGAAAGATTTAGAGATTGGGGTCTCACAGTCCCTATCAGGGCATGCCCTAAGGACCCCCCCTTGCCCCCACCTCTACCATTCCCCTGTTACATCACCTTGGAGGCCAAGGCTTAAACATATTGGTTTGGGGGGCATTTGATATCTAAATGATAAAACATATGGGATAAAACAGAATAGTAAAAATATTATAGACTTGATAAAGGAAAACCTCTTCATAATAAAACTGAAGGGAGGAAGGAGAGAAGAAAAGAAGGTGAGACAGAAAGAAAATCCAATCCGATGACTGTAAGGTTTTAGAAAAGAAGTTTAGATCAGGGGATAGCAAACTCGTTCTGCAAAAAGCCAGACAGTAAGTGCCAGGCCCAAGGCCCACAGGCAGTCTCTGGACAAGCATTCACCTCTATCATCGTGGTTCCAAAGTTACCAGAGACAAGAGGAAATGAGTGCATGGAGTATGGCCAAAGAAAGCTTTATTTGCCAAGAACCAGGTCTGCTCCCTGGGAGTGGGGGCCATGACTTGATGATCATTTAGGGGACTAGTGAATACCTTCAGTCATGGTGGCCTAGTAAGTGCATGCTTCTGACATGAGGTATTATGTTTGAAATGCATAGTAATGCTAGGAGAAATAGAGAGAGAACCAGTACATTCAAGTTTAAATGAAGATACAGATTTCATGAACCATAAAAGAAACAAGCACAGCCGGGCATGGTGGTGCATGCCTTTAATCCCATCACTCGGGAGGCAGAGGCAGGCAGATCTCTGTGAGTTCAAGGCCAGCCTGGTCTATAGGTATTATGTTTGAAATGCATAGTAATGCTAGGAGAAATAGAGAGAGAACCAGTACATTCAAGTTTAAATGAAGATACAGATTTCATGAACCATAAAAGAAACAAGCACAGCCGGGCATGGTGGTGCATGCCTTTAATCCCATCACTCGGGAGGCAGAGGCAGGCAGATCTCTGTGAGTTCAAGGCCAGCCTGGTCTATATAGTAAGTTCCAGGACAGCTGGGACTACAGGGAGACCCTGTCTCAAAAAGACCAAAAAAAAAAAAAAAACCCAAAAAACAAAAAACAAAAAAACCAGACACACACACACACACACACACACACACACACACACACACACCTACCTAGATAAATATGCAAAGCAGTGTAGTCTTATCACAGGGGGTGCTTGCTTCTTGAATTAGAGCAAATGTCCACGGCTGAGGTGAGTGGTCCCCTTATGACAGGAGCATGGTGGACTGTCACTGCTTCCTGATGTAGTTGGTGTCTCCTGTTGAGCATTTTCTTTTTTTTTAATTGAGGCTGCTTAGGGTTCTCATTTTGACCTGGGAGTCTTATAGTTTTTAAGCAGAGATGGCTAGCTGATTTCCTGCTCTCACAATGCAAATTGACTTGTTTTCAAAGTTCTGGCAGACTATATTCATTAGTCCTATAAATTAATGATACTTTAGAATATCATAATAGGAAAATGTTTTATAGATCTCATGTAAGATGTCCATCACTATGGGGAAAATTGCTCTGAAAAGACATATTTATATGGAATAAAAATATGAGTAATTTTTTGTTTGTATCTCTGAAATTTTCTTTTAAGCTGAATTTTTATGAATTTCATACAACATATTTTATCATATTTATATCCCCTCCCATATCTGCACTCCTTCTATTAACCTCTCAACAAATTCCCTATACGCTAATACATACACACACACATACACACACACACACACACACACACAAAGTCCTATAGAGTCAGGTTTGTGTCCCCAAATACCCTTTGCTGTGGGGTTCTTCACGGGAGCCTGGTCAACCTACCAAGTGTCTCGCCTGTAAATGAGACTGAATCTCCACTTCCCAATAGCCACTGGTTACCACAGCCATAGTTCTTCAGATAGGGTTGGGGTTTCTTTATCCCCTTCCCCACGTGTATGCTGGAATTTTGTGTGGCTTGAGCTTACGTGGTACTTGTGCATACTGTCACCATTGCTGTGAGTTCATATGAGTAACTAATCAACTGTCTGGAAAGCCCTGTTTATTTGTGGTCATCCACCTTCTCTGGCTCCTGCCATTTTTCTGCCCACTCTTCCACAATGATCCCTGAGCCTTGGAAGGCAGAAGTTAGATATAGGTTTCCTACTTGTGGATAATTACTCTTCAGATGCTCATTCTCTGCTTGTTGGCCAGTTGTTAATCACCATCTTCTGCACAAGGAAACTTCTCTGCTGAGAGTTAAGAGACACATTAATCTATGGGCATAACAATAAGCCCTTAGAAATCAGTTTAATACTATATCTGTCACCCATGGCCTGTGGGCTGTCTAGCCTCAGGTCTCCTAGACCTGATACCAGTGTCAGGTATGGGCTCCATTCTATGAAGTGGACTTTAAATCCAATTAGAAAGTAGTTGGTTACTTCTATAATATTCATGCCACTCTTATACTAGTGAACATATCTTGAGAGGCTAGATGTTTTGTGGCTCACAGGAATCACAGCTGGGTAAGGGTCATGCTAAATTTTCCCTTCAGGTAGCTTGCATAACAGCTTCCAACATTATGAAAGCTAGACAGTAGAGATGAGTCTTTGAAGTCAGAACCAGCTTGATTGGTCTTTGTTTGTTCTATAGTTCATATATGTAGTGTCTTAAGCATTACAGTCTTTCCATGAAGTTCTGGTGGGTAACCAAGAGCTGGGGTAATAGCCAGTATTGCTTGAGGGTCTTTGGGACTCTTGACCAACAGTTTTATAAGAGGGGGTCTATCCCTGGCATTTGATTTTACTTTGTTAGCCTATGGTGTCTAGTAGGGGCAATGTCCACCTGTTATAAGGCAGCTCCTTTTCATCTCTTTTTACAATGTGTATGCATATACTTTAAGTAGCCTCTCAGGTGGTAGATTTCCATATGGCTTTTTCTAAAGTGTTAGTTAACCCTCCCCAAACTCCCTCCTCTGCCCTACCCTCCCATTCCCCACCCCATTTAGCCCTTCCTATTCTATTATTCCCCTCTCCTCCTTTATATCACTGCATTCTACCTCTTCTCCAAGGAAGCCTGCCCACCACCCATGGCCATTTATTTGTTTCTTGACCTCTCTGGATTCTCAAATTGAAACATGCATATTTAAGATTTCAAAGCTAGCATAATTTATTTTTTTTTAAAAGAATGGCTTGCCGGGCATGGTGGCACACGCCTTTAATCCCAGCACTCGGGAGGCAGAGGCAGGCAGATCTCTGTGAGTTCAAGGCCAGCCTGGTCTACATAGCGAGTTCCAGGACAGCTGGGGCTACAGGGAGACCCTGTCTCAAAAAAGACCAATCAATAAATAAAAAGAATGACTTATAACGACATTGGATAAGGACACAACAACAACAGAATGGCTTAAGACGTCACAGTTGTTTGCTCTTAGTTTCTGTGGGACAGGAGTCCAGGCTTGCATGGTTAGATCTTCAGCTCAGCATCTCACCAGGCAGTGATGTAGGTGCTGCCTAGGCTGTATTCTACTCTTTCATGAAGTGTGGGGGGAAAAAAAAACAGGTTTTTTTTTTTGCCCCTGAACAACTCTTAAGTCAGCCACTCCTGGAAGCTCTCAGAGGCTACTTGTGCATCCATGCTCTCGCAGTGTGGCAGCTTGCTTCTTCAAGCCATGAATCAATATTTTGGACATAATTCCACTCTCTAATTTCCTTTAGCTTAAGGAGGAGAGCAGGTGTACTCCCATGCCAAAATGTACTCATGCTGAGGGAGCCGTCTAAGGACCTCTAAGGACAAGCTCACCTTTGAGAGCATCATGAGTCCTGTCTTATTTTCACTTTGGCCACTTGTAGGTTGTCACGATGAGGTCTCACTACTGCAATGAAAGTCAGTGCATCTCTTTCTCATTCTACAGAAATAAAAGCGTTCTTCTGCTACTTATCCTGTCAATTATTTTTATTCTGTGTTCTTTATTATCTCTTGTCTTCCCCTTTACTTCTTATGCAGAAATGGTTTATAATTTCTCCACTTCTCAGATATTTTGTTTTTATCATTCTCATGGTTCATTTAATCGGGACTCCAATTACATGTATGCTATAATATTAAATGCTATAAAAGATCCTTGAAGCTGGGGCTGGAGAGATGTCTCAGTGGTTAAGAACATTGGCTATTCTTGCAGAAGACCCAGGTTTGAATCCCAGCACATACATGGCAGCTAACAACTGTCTGTAACTCCAGTTCCAGGGGATCCAGCAGCCTCTTCTGACCTCTGGGGGCATTGCATGACACGGGTGCACTTACCTTCATGCAGGAAATACATGCATACACATAAAATAAAAATAATAAATAAAATATTTTTTAAAAGATCCTTGAAGCTGTATTCAATTTTTTAGATTTTATTTATTTAAATTAATCTATCAGAAACTTTTACTGTAGTCTTATTTGACTGTAAAGTCTATTCTGTGATGTTTTTATTTCAAATGTTATATTTATAATTGTAGATGTACCATATTAACAAATAATTTCTGTATCTCTGCAGTGACCCAGTTGTTCATTAGTTATAACAATATTTTCACTTAGGCTATTGAGACCAGAGATAATATCTACTGTGATATCCTCATCCACTTATTTTAACATCTGGATCATCATGAGCTGAATTCTGTTGATTGCTTTTTTCTAATTCTTTGTATATTGAATAATTTTGTAATGTAGACAGATTGTGAATTTTATGGTGTGACAACCTTGGATTTTATTACATCCCTCCAAACACTCTTAGTTTTGTTTAGAATGCAAATAACTTGTCTAGACTGGTGCTGCCACTTGTCTCTGGAGTGGGCACTCAAATCTTGAATCTGCCTCTTAGGACTCGGCAGAGCTCAGAGTCCAGGCAGAGCTCATGTACAGGATTTTGGCTCCTTTGTTGAGCTTGTTTTTCTTGGGACATCCTTTTACTGTCCAAAGGCTGAGATTATCCTAAATTCTACTCTTTGGCCCACCAGAAAGCTGGTGTGCAGGTTTTCTATTGGAGTTTAACCATCCAGTGTATCCAGCCATTCTTCCCAACCAACTGTATGTAATTTGACCCTAATCACACATGGCCTCCTGGATTTTTGGAAGGCTAAAGTATACAATCTGGGGAAGGCTAGGAAGAAAAGGCATGACCCATGCTGGGTAAAGGCTTTCCAGTGTGCATACCCTCAGGTCATACACACACCTCAGCAACCCCTCAGTTATCTCAGTAAGTAAGCTCAATAAATTCATTGGTTCCCCAGTAAAACTTTAATCAAACATTGGCTTGACACTAGAACCTTAAAAGGGAATAAGCATTGCTTAGCATTCCCAGAAAAAGAAGTCTCACAACAGATGAAAAATTTATTTGTTATTGCTATTATGTCTCATAATTATTAAAAAAAAAGAAAATGAGAATGCAAAAGATGTTAAAAGGACATGGGAATAGAGATATTTTCCAAAATAGAAAAAATGAGAAGGCCTAAGCAAGTGATGGAGGTCTGTGTAGGTTTGTTATGATATATAAAGGATGAGACAAAAATCCTATACACATAATCTTAAAATTTCCAAGGTCATAGTTTAGTCAACTAGTTTAAGGAACAAAATATATTTCTAGTCAAGGTTATCTGA